>NW_013952741.1:474718-477776 GCF_001266775.1 Austrofundulus limnaeus
CACACACACACACACACACACACACACACACACACACACACACACACACACACACACTACCACTGACTGACCTTCAGTGTTTTAATAAGTATCACCCTGCTTTGCCTTACGGAGAACAGCTCACCACATAATTACACTGCCGCAAGATCAAAATATAAACAGGATACATCAGGAAGAGATTTGACTGTAATGAAGCGTCTGTGGTGCTGAGGAACAGCAGGAATGACTTTACAGCTCATGAATCAGAGCACAGTCAACCAGAGAAGCTGTTCCTGTGAGCCCCATGACRACTGCTGCCCTGAAACAAGAAGAAATCTGTGGCACTGCATGACTTTCATGACAGCATCTGGTGAAGAAGTGAGTCACTCACAAACCAAAATGAGCTTTTTTGCCGTTGGTGACTTTCAAGGCACCCACCCCCAAGCCCCCGGACCTTAATGTCGTGCTCCAGGCTCCGGACCAGCTCCCCGTCCACCTGTCCGGTCTGAGCCACTCGGATGCTGCGGCGCTCGGCCTTGCGGAGGCGGTACTGCAGGATGCGACACGTCTTCTTGGCCTGCTCCAGCTGCAGCCGCAGCTCCTGCAGCTGGAACACCTCATCCTCCTGGAACAGGTCGCGCATCTCCAGCACCTCGCAGCGCAGCTCCTCCACCTCATCCTGGTGCAGAAATACACAGAGAGGAATCCAGAGAAAGGRGACATTTTCTTAAGAAAATCGACATCCAGACCTGTGAAAACCCACTCTCATTAACGTAGTTGTGTGAAGAAAACCAGCATGGACACCCCTAAAAACTGGAATAGCTGCAGCATTGTTGTATTTCTAACATGACAACACCATGACAAATCTCCTGAAATTCTGTTAAAYCATTTGGTGCCACCCCAGGGGTTTTAGGCCCCACATGACCACCCCAAACATTTCTGGAGACACCACTGTTTAGTCATAAGGCAGATCGTATTTAGTCCTGAAAAAGTCCTAAAAATTTGCCGATCCTAGATTGTACTAAATCGTGTTGGTGAGAAAGGAGCTGTTTGGAAATTGTGATGGACTTGTGACCGGTCCAGGCTGTWTCCCTTATCCCTGTGACCCTAAAAGACAGAAGRAGCAGGTAAAGAAAATGGATGAAATTGAATAAAGWAAACTTCACAGAAGTGAGGGGTAGGTAACAATCAACCACAATAAGGTCCAAGTATAAGAAGCTGGATTTTATTTTAATGTCTCCTTTAAAAAGCAACTGAAGCTGCCCCTGATTTTTTTTCTTGTTTGARATCCTCTCTAATGAAGGTTAAGAGGCTTAATCCCCTCTGCTGTAGAGAATCACATCCTAAAACCAACAAACACAAAGTTATTCCAAATCTAAACACATCAAAATGTCCTGCTGAACAGAATGATTTATATAAGTCCACATTTGACAAAGAATAAACTGAACAAGTCCGCTTACTTTCAGGTACTCGTTTTCTGACCTCAGGTCCTCCACCTCCCTCAGCAGCTCCTCGGTTGTCTCCCCCATCATGAGATCCATAAAGGCGGGTTTGATCAGACCGAAGCCCCCCGCAGCAGCAGCATCTTCCGGCTGCAGCGCGCAGGGATCTGGCGCAGGTTTTACGCACGGAGCTCCGCTGCTGTTCGGGGTCACATAAGCCCCGCCGTGGATCCAGCTGAGGTCGGTGTCGCTGCTCGGTGAGTCGCGTTTGTCGGAGGCGCAGTCGGAGATTTCCGAGCTGCTGTCCGAGGAGGAGAGTTTCCCGGACGGACAGCCGGAGTCTTTGCTCAGGTCCTCCGAGGCGATGCTGGCGTCMGACAGTTTCCTCCGCGCGCCGGGGCTCCTCTGGCCCTCCGAGCCGCTCACAGTCGGAGACGCTTTGGCCGCGCGCTTTCCCTGCTGTCCCGCTGGTTTGGGATCCCCTGTGTAGGTCCACTGATCCGACCGGGTCTCCTTTACAGAGGAGCCGCTCTGTGCGTCTTTAACAGACGGATCCTTTTTCTTCTTCTGAACCAAAACCTGCTGCTGAGTCCTGGCTTGTTTCTGGCTGCGGAGCGCTGTCTTTGCGCCTTTCTCRCCGTCTTTGTTCATCCTTTACTTCTTTCTGCTCACGTTCTGTTTATTTTTACATGAACATAATGTTTGTACAGTAGTTGTGAAACGCTCACAGCTGAGAGATGGAGGAGGTCCGACTGACTGCTCAGCATCTGAGCCACTTCCCCGGCGCGCGCGCGCAGACTGTGCGCAGAGGACTTCCGGTTACAGAGTTCAAAGTAAAATTCATTTCAATAAAGAAAATCATGATCTGAAGTCTTTGCTCTTCCCATCAGAATAGCCTCTGACTGTGAGCCATCCTCWCTTTGTTTAACAAAACACAAATGTGTGGAAATAAATGAAACAAATATTTTGGAGCCCATCAAACAGGATGTGAAAATAAACTCAGTATCTTTATTTAATGTTAGACAGACAAAATCCTTTCACTCTGACATTTTGTGTAATAGTTTATTCTGAACTCTTTATTTTTTTCATTAAATTTCAGATTTATATAATTTAAATGGCTTACTTTGATTCRTTTCTATTAAATGGGTGTTTTCATAATGTGATTTTAATGTTTTATCATTTTTACAATAGGTTAGAATAGTCTTCATTGTCTTATTTTGTCATTGCACAAGTCAATGAAATTGACAATGAAAGCTTGTTTCGCAATAATTGTTTAGTTAAAAGAAGCTTTTATATGGGTACACATTCATTTTTTAATCTAAAAAGGTAATTTTCTCAAATTAATTTCAAAAAGATAAAAACACTGGAGTGTTTCTGCTACACCTGAAGCTCATGGACAGATAGTATTCTTTAAGTGCATCTTTACAGTGACAGGCCTGCCCGCTCCTAAAACATCTCCAGTGTTTTTGTGAAGATCTATCTTGTTAATTTAACACCCATGGTGTTTCATATTCAACAATACTGGGTGTCTTAGTTAGTTAGTTAGTTAGTTAGTTAGTTAGTTAGTTAGTTAGTTGGTTTGTTTGTCTGTTTTCATTTAGTTAGTTAGTTAGTTAGTTAGTTAGTTAGTTAGTTAG
>NW_013952741.1:477795-480081 GCF_001266775.1 Austrofundulus limnaeus
ATTTCATTTTATTTATTTAGATTTTTTTTTATTTAAAACAAAATAACTATATAAATAAATGAAAGGTAGCAGGGTAGGAGAAGAAAAATATCTTATCTGCCCCTTTTTCTCAAGTAAATAAATTCAATCAAAAATAATCTTCAATTTACAAAAACAAAAAAAAGAAAAATGAAAAATAAAAAAGGTTTAACTCCTTGAACAAATTAATCTTCATCATTCTTTTAAATATACACATTGATCTGGCATTTTTAATGTCATCTTCCAGATTATTCCATAATCTTACCCTGGACTGAAGTACTCTGTTCCTTTAAAGCGGTTCTAAATTTGGGTTTAACAAACATCTTTATCCCCTTGAGATTGTAACAACTCTCTCTTTTAATAACAAAGTGTAATTGGATGTTTGAAGGTAATGTGTTTTTATGAGTCCTATACATGACTGATAAAATACCATAAACAACCAAATCATAGTGTCAAAGTCTGTCATTTTATGCTTTGTTTATCCTAGTGTTTCAGTGTTTTCCCTGTGTTCTCTGATCAATTCTCCGCCCACGCACACCTGCCTCTCCTTCTGTCTTCCCCAGGTGTTTTGTATTTGATCATTAGTTCACATTTATATTCAACGTCCTGTGTTTCAGTCCTTTGTCGGATTCCTGCCTGTATCTCATTACTTGCCGTCTGGAGAATTCACTGACCATTCATTCTGGAATACCTGAAACCTGTTCCAGAGAAGACGGAAGAACAAATATATTGATATCTTCAAGTCAGGACAAACTTGCCTTCGATCCATGACCTGTAAACTGCTGTTCTTTTTTGCAGATATTCACCTGCACTTCTCTTATCTTCACAATAAAAACTCACCTTTTTAAGCTTCAAGTTTGGTCCTTCTGGTGCTCTTTAAAATTATGACAGTTCTGACACAGATATTTCTAAAGTGTTAGCAAAACTGAATAAAACTGAGTGTAAAATCGTTTTTCTGTTATTGCTCTTAAAACAGTGTATTGATCACATGATCACAGTCTGACTTTCTAAACATGTTGCTGTTAAAACTTTCTTTTAGATTTAATTCCCTTACACACAGCTATTCCAAACACATCATGCATATTTGTGAACTTAATCGTTTTCGTCCACACCTGAGAAAACATGTCATTATCTTATTTAACAAATAAAACCAGTCAGGTTACATAAAAGTCAGTTTATGACTTTGGTGGAAAAAAATACATAAAAAAAATGCTATTCAAATAATTTCAGGAACACTGATCTGAAAATCAATGAGGATATTTTTTCTTTTGTTACCCCACAATACATTTTGAGTTCCTGTCAGTGGTGGSCACAGTACCCCTAAAGCACTAATAGGATAGGGGAACTAATTTCCTGATTAGTGCTTTAGGGCTTTTGCTAATTTTAAAATTTATTAGTGCATTAACACTTGCTAAATTTGTAGGCTAAATTTAGAAGCACTAACTGAGGTCTATAAATGKTATTGATCAACGTTATTGTTAACAGCTGACGGTGAAAGTTGTCACACATTTTGTTCAAATGTGTCACTTATCTAGGTGACAATATATGAACTCAAATACGGCTGTGGAATGTCAACGATAAGAGCAACATGACAATATGTGACTCATGTTGTCTGTTGAAGAATGTTCCATGTGCCAAATGGGTTATTAATCCTTTAGAATTAGCTTTTGCTAAAAAAAAAAATTCAGTGCATTAGTGCTTTAGAATTAGGGGACCTAAATATTTGAGTTAGTGCTTTAGGACTAGTGGAACTAATTTTTAGATTAGTGCTGCCCACCACTGGTTCTTACACTATACCAATTTTGCATTACCTCACAATATATTTGCCAAACCAGACAACAGCAACAATGGGACAGACACAAAACCTGTGTTTGAGGTTCATGGAGATTTATTATGAAACTGGCCCTAAATATAAGGATATTCAGTCTATACATGTCATTGAAATKAAGAACAATTATTTGTTTTGTGGGCAGTTTGTCATGAGTGCATCGCACAGCTTTCTCTTTGTAATAAACAACTTCTGCGAGATAGACTACTAAAATAATTTGAGRTGGCGCAAAACCTTTGCATGGGAACACAAAAGGTAAAAATCCCCCAATGTCCCCTCGGATGGTTCTTGATTTCTATACAATAGTTAAAATTTGTAATATTTCAAATTTTAAATATACTGAATATATTATATACAGCGGGTAAAATAAGTATTGAACACGTCAACATTTTTCTCAGTAAATATATTACTAGAGGTGCTAATGACATGAAATTTTCACC
>NW_013952741.1:483296-486363 GCF_001266775.1 Austrofundulus limnaeus
GTTTTCAATTGAAGTGACAAAAAAAAAAAAAGGGAGTTGGCAGCACTGACTGTCAATCACGGTGTCCTTCCCGCCCACTTCCGSCAGGCTTCAGAGTCACAACACTCTTTGGTTGTTTCTGTGAACCGGCGTTGAGTTGACATTAATTCACAGGTATTTGTAATGTAATTGTGTGTAGTTGACGTTGTCGGTGTGCGCGTTTGCCTGTCAGAGAGTGTGTTTGTGTTACTTGTTCATCTTTGCTCCKGTTGACGGGTTAGCTGAACAGCAGCGATGCTAACAGCTAGTTAGCTTGTCAGACACTGAGACTTTCAGAGGAGCAGCGGGCTGACAGAGCGCCATGAAGTTGTTGTTTCAGTCATAACACGACATGGTGATGTTTGGATTTATCGAGCATAAGAAGCTGTCTCTGCTTCCTGTAACTAGTTTTTGTTGTAGCAGGTCGAGTGTTTAGCTGTGATGCTTGGAGAGAGGGCTGGGCTGCAGAGAGACGGGGGCCGATGCTGCTGCTGGAAACATGACTGCTGCTGCTGCTGAGTGACATTTAGTTACCTTTTCTGCTCAGTATGAACAGCGAGGAGGAGTTTTACGACGCTGAGACAGGTGAGAGACGAACATATTGCATTGCTTCACGTGTCTGTGAGTTATGAACATGTTCATGTTGTTTCATCCACCAGGGCTGGAGTCGGATGATTCCTGTGAGGTCAGTTTCAAAGATGCCCTGGTGTTTGACAACAAGCAGGGCACCGATGGCAGCTCACACGAGAATGGAGAAGTGTGGGAGCGCAGGTGAGTGATCTGGCACAGCTCTTCTAAGAAACAAACTCCTTTTAATAACTTGTAACCAAAAACACAAATAAATGGGTTTTYGGCTGTCTACAGATCGCTCCTTCTGTAGATGGCTGACATTTTCAGGGACTCAACTCATGTAAACATGGTTGGGAAATTGGGACAAGTTCATAATCAGCAATTTGTTCATATATATCTGAAAAAAGTATTACTTCAGCGGCCATTACATTGATCAACCTCCTCCAGACTTGAAGGCCAGGTTTGTGCAGAAATTGGATATTTGGTGTTTGAAAACAACATGTCCAYACATTACCAGCAACAGTATGGAAACACATCAGTCATCATGATCAGAGGTAGAGCGTAGCTGTATTTATTACTACCTAACTGAAGCACCAGATTTGATAAATTCATGTTTAAAATTAAAGAAACATTTGTAAAAGTATTTGATTACAGGCTAGCTATTATAACAAAACCGTAAGAAATGGTTCTAAAAGATAGTACACTCATCAAAAGGAAAAAATAAGTAGGTCCTCTGGATGGGTTYTTCTGTAGTAAAATGTTTCGTCTCTCCTCCAAGAGACTTCTTCAGTCTGAGTTTCATATGAACTCAGCCTTATGAGCACTGCCTCCACATGGACAAACAGGTTAGTCACATGGAAAAAAGGGCCATTGCCYAACAATAGGCTTGATTAGCTCTATTGTTCATAGAGGGTCATGTGCCCCATCAGCTGACTTAAGCTTTGTTTATATTTCTTGCAAGACGTGCGGCTGCGGCCCAGCGATGACATAATAGCGTGTGTGTCACCGACAGCAGTGAGTGTTTATACTGGGAAAAGACATGGGGGATACATTATAGTAATCCCTCCCACCGCAGACGTCACACGCATAGCTTAGCATGTAATGCTAGTTGCTAGTTTAGCTTGTTGGTCCAACAGATGCGGGAGATGGATGATGAAAAACACTTCTCCTATTTTCAAATGTCCGCTGCTCGTTTTGACGAACTTGCCCACCGGATCTTTCTAAAAATTTTTCCCCACTGGATCTCCCCTCACCTTCAGCACGCACCGACGCGGTAGAGGAGTCACAGATGGTTGTACCTCCAGACCGCCTCGGTGAGTTTCTCTTCGAAACTATCCTTGTTTAGAAACAAAAACGCCCACAAACTTTGAAACAAACACACGCTCYGAGCCGCATCCTYCACGTCTCGGAGTGCTGACTGGGGGCAATGTATAGGACAGCTGTCACCGGGGGATCGCAGCGGGAGTGCAGACGGAAGTTGCACAACTTTTTTTCCACTCAGCGGGGGGTAAATGACATGCGACAAGAAGTATAAACCAGCCTTTATTGGTTTGGATGCTTCGGCTGTGGTTCTTTGGTGTCGTGTTATGTGTATGTGGTGAGTTCAAGCGGGGCTCAACATCCCCTTGTTTTTGTATTTCTTTCCCTCTATAGAAGCCAAAGAGGAACACATCTGACAAGAATTAACAAAACACCTAGATCAGAGCAGGTTTAGCTCAGCATATCAAGTCCAAGACCCGACAACAAAAGAAGTTCTCTTTACTGGTAACTCGAGGAGGGGAAGAGATACWAAAACAAGGGGACGTCAGGAAATCAYGTATCTGTGACGTGAGTGTAGACAGATTTATTGGATTTGTAAAGGTAAAGTTGTGAATTTGTGTTATAAATCAGAAGGTGATTATTATATGAAGTAGTGAACAGTTTTTATGTCTCATAAAAAATAACAAAATAAAAATGAACTAAGATGGAAAATCTGTGCTTGTAAGTAGATTCAGGATGCCTGACAGGACAGATGAGCTGTGACCATTAGGTAAACAAATGTTTTATTCTGAATTATTATTAGGCTAGAAAGAAAAAAACACTGGGGAWCAAAATGGGAAAGGAGGATGTTTGACCTTTTCAGGTTTAGAATAGATATTAATGAAAATCCAAACTTGTTAAATGTCTCTAGGAGAGCTTCCCTCAGGACAGAATGAATTTCCTATCATTTGATAGATCTTTATAACAGTTTTTACACAAACAAAGAACAGAGTTGTCTAGGGCTGCAACAACGAATGGATAAAGTCGATAAAAATCGATTATTAAAAGCGTTGGCAACGAATTTCATTATTGATTCGTTGTGTCGCGCGATTTATGCGTCCCTTGCCGTATCGCGGAGCCATTTACGTCACCCGCAGAGCGTTGTCAATGCTGGCTGAGCTAAATAAAGTTTAGAAAGAAAGAAAAACTCTACCTGTAAAGATGCGCCCAATCTGAGACT
>NW_013952741.1:487314-491002 GCF_001266775.1 Austrofundulus limnaeus
CCAGAAGACCTATACAATTATTTTTCTTTTTGATTTTTTACCTGGATTACTGAGATGCATCAGGACATTAATCGATTATTAAATTAATCGTTAGTTGCAGCCCTAGAGTTGTCAGTCCTGGTTGGTGAAGTGAACAAGAGATGGAAGTAAAGCTGTTTTGCAGCTTTTAGTTTACMACTCATTGAACATGGTGGATGAGGCGATCATTATCAGTGAGCTAACATGTATTTAGACATGATCAGTGGTCGATATCAGGGGGTCTGTTTAACTCAGCAGTGTGTGCTTAGACATTTTCTGCCTGATCAGACTCTTTCAGAGCTGCAGTGAGTGCAGAAAATAACTTAAAGACACTTTAACATGGTTACTGAGTTTCTTACTGTCATAGCAAAACAAATGTAAGTGAGACAGCTTGTTGATTTTTATAAATTAAATATCAAAATGTTAAACAAAACATTTCATGGCTCTCACACGATCCTTTGCCCTAGTGGAAGACATGGGATTTCAGCCTTAAGTGGAAAATTTTCTACAGACCCAATTATTCTCAAAGCATTCATCACACARGAACATCAGCCTCTATCTGAGCTGAAGAGCTGTCTCAGTTTGACCGGACATCAGAGCGTAATCAGATAAATTGTACAAGACCATTCTGAAAAACAAGTCACCACATCTGATTTGCTTCCATTAAAACCAACTTCGTCTCCGTTAACAACCCGGTGGTCTCTGGATGTGCATGTAATGTAAATGAAACAGCAAACATCATTGTGAATAAATCAGAAACTGATTAAATCCACAGAGAAATGTTGAAAATGCCTGAATTATTCAAACCGTGTTCTGTGAAAACAGGGCGGCAGCCATTAGATATTTGGGTAATCAACAGCTAATCTATTGAATAACTCATCAGCTAATAGAGTGTTTATATAAACAGTACATGTGCTACATCAGCGATTTCCAACCTTTTCATCTGGAAGCCTAAAATAAAAGCTGCGCTCACCTTTCAGCCGTCAGAACCACTTCATAATATTTGTTTTTAGAMAAAAAAGTTAACGATTACCTGGATCATACCTCTGTTGAGTGCTGAAGTGTCAGCATGTTTGTGACATGTTGGTTTATATTTATTGCAACAATTATTTATTTTTTTAATTAACCTTTCATATAATGTCAGTGTCAAATTTATTTGTAAAGCACATTAACAACAAAAGCTGACCAAAGTGCTTCACAGCTCAGTCAAGACATCAGAAAACAAACAAATAATAGATGCAAATACAGAAACACAATATATGAAAAAGCTCTAACCGAACCTTCAAATCTTAAACATAAGCCAAAGAAAATAAATTGGTCTTCAGCAAAGATTTAAAAGCCTCAACAGTCTCTGCTGACCGAATATTAAGWGGTAAACTGTTCCACAGGAGCAGCTATTGCCATTGAGATCACAGTTCAGACTATTGAACATGTTTTTGGTCTGTGGGAGGAAACCAGGGTACCTGGAGAAAACCCACACAAGTATAAGGAGAACATACAAACTTCACAATGACCCCATGTCTGAACCAGGAATCAAACCCAGGACCTTCTTGTTGTGAGACATCAGTGCTAACCACTGATCCATCGTGCTACTCTGACAAGTACATGGACCTGAGCGGGAATATGGTTGAAACTCTGTGTGCCTGCCTGAGCGCAACAGCTCGTCCTTTGACAATCCAAAGCTTCTGGAAATTTTTCTTTGTTACTGAATCAGTTTGACGACAGACAAACTCATCATCATAGCAGAGACATTATGTCCAATATCATGTGCTGGAAACGTAAAAATCTAATATAAGAATGTGTAAATATCAACAAAACAGGTATTCATTTTCTCTCGCAGCTTGATCCAGATTGATGTGTAAACGCACGCAGTCTCCTCCACCTGCTGTGTCCATAGAAACAGACCCTGTTTGACAGTTTTCTAACTGTGTTCTGCTTTATGCAGATTGATTCAGGAAGCTACGTCCTCTTTCTGGTCTCATAAAGTCTGATTGTGCCGGTGGAAAATACCAGTTTATCTAAAATCTCATTAGCTTTTGGCACACAGTTGCTGCTAAGTTGTGTTGATGTAGTGAGTTTATTCAGTTTTACTGTAGGCCTTTTTATTTTTCTTCTGTTTGATATAATCCCAAATGTTCAGCCTTTTGGATATTTTTCTCCTTTTTATTTCCTGTCTTCTTCCATCTCTCACTGAGCATTGCACAGCCACATAGGTAAAAATGAAACATCGAATTAAATATTTTTACCTCAAGGATTATTTTGTATTTGAGTTTCTGATGTAAGCTGATGAATAATTTCAGCTCTAAAAGGTTTTTGATGAAAATACCCAAAGTTTTTCTGCATTTATTGTTTAAAGCAAGTTAGTGTTTAAAACCTGTGCTTGTTTTTGTAGGAAGGAAAATAATTTCTCTTATGTAGAAAATGTTCATATCTTAGATTCAACAGAAAGAAGTTCAATACGGAAGAGGATTGGGCCACAGACAGAGCTGTCAAGTAACTAAGTACAAATACTTTGTTACTTTACTTAAGTAGTAATTTTGATTATTTATACTTTAGTGGAGTACAACTACATTTTTCAGCCTACTTTTTACTTCTACTTCTTATATTTTAATTCAATTATCTGTATTTTATACTCCTTACTTTTTAAAAATGCTAAAAGTATTTCATTTCTTTTTAACTTTGACTTGCTTTTATTCCATCTTTTCATTGTTCAGAAAAAAAATTAATAAAAATAAATCTATCCAGACACATGGAGCCCATGGATAGAGTGAGTTTGATTGTGATTGGATGAGAAGTGTAAATATTTAACATCCTGACATCCTATTGGATTGAACTCACTCCATCACACCTGTGTGACACAAATTACATCACACTCCAGCTGGACAGACTGTAGCACAGTGATTTCCAACCAGGGGTACAAGTACCCCTTGGGTTAGGTGAGCATATTACGGGAGTACGTGGAGGTGCTCAAAAAATTAAGTAAAAATAGCAATGCGGAAATTATGGATTTGACACAAAATAGAATCCAGTATAAAAAGCAGAATCTCACAGAATTTGCTCATTTGGGTGAGTTTGTGATGTATTTTGGATGGTACAATGTATTTTGGATGTTGCTGTTTTCTGCACCTGCCATTACCTGGCTTACTCATTTAATTTCTTATTCACTTTCAAGGCAACATTTTTTATCTTTATCTTTAATCTTTCTTTGAAAAGAATAAAATGCCTGAGAATTAAATGTTCTAGGGGGTTAAATAAATAATTTTCATTTAATAAACAGTTGTTGTACATTATAGTTGTGGAGAATCATTCTTACATTTGACTGAAGGGGTACTAGTGGTATTACAAAATGGTTTGGGGTAAACAAGTCTAAAAAGGTTGGGAACCACTGAGGTAGAAGATGTAGCCTAGCATGAAGATGACCGTGGCTGAAACAGTAGTCCAGCCTGGCCTTTGCCTTCCCACGCAGATCCGCTCAATTTTAGTTTCCCTTACCAGGCTAAGTCTGGTCAGTTAATTCCAAATTTTTCAACATTTTAGTTTAACATTATACTCATTATTGACTTTAGAAGAAAAAATGTGTGTGTGTGTGTGTGTGTGTGTGTGTGTGTGTGTGTGTGTGTGTGTGTGTGTGTAATGAGCAGCTCTGACAAGTTGTCTGACAGCTGCTGCA
>NW_013952741.1:492607-495451 GCF_001266775.1 Austrofundulus limnaeus
AAAGTATTGAGATGAACTTTTGTTATTGACCAAATACTTATTTTCCACCATTATTTGCAAAAAATTCTTTAAAAGTCAGACAAAATGATTTTCTCAAATTTTTTTTCACATTTTGTCTCTCATAGTTGAGGTCTACCTACGTTGTCAATTACAGGCCTCTCTCATCTTTTTAAGTGGGAGAACTTGCACAATTGGTGACTGACTAAATACTTATTTTCCCCACTGTATATAAGTCTGCCAAACATTTTTATTTGCTCTGTACAACTTAAACCTGCTGGGAAGTAAATGTTGTTGTGATGTTAGTGTCTTAAAACAGGAGGATTGTGTTGGAACCAGCCTGGTTGTAGTTGAGTAATAAGAAGCAGGGTTGGTTCTGACTCTGTTTTGGGATGATTCTATGGTTTGTAATCTCTCATCATGTCATTCCAGGAGCTGTCTAAAATAGCCATGCCCGTTGCGTTCAACGAGCCGCTGAGCTTTCTCCAGAGAATCTCTGAGTACATGGAGCACACTCACCTCATCCACAAGGCCTGCAGCTTATCTGACTCTATAGACCGCATGCAGGTAGAGACCGCTCATTTTCACTTCTATAACAGAATCTTCAGAACTTTCTGTTTATTGATGCTTAGCAAAAGTTGCCTTTACGTTTAAAAGCAGGAGCAAAGACATGTATAAAAAATAGAATAATGTCTTCTCGTCTSCATGGCAGGTTGTTGCTGCTTTCGCTGTTTCAGCTGTTGCGTCTCAGTGGGAACGGACTGGAAAGCCATTTAATCCTCTGCTGGGGGAGACATTTGAACTCACAAGGTACTGAGAGGACACCGATGTTTAACTGTGCTCTAACGATGAGGTTATTCTGCTCAGATTAAATTTATTTTTAATGTGTGTGAGGCTTTTTGTGTTCTTTTTTTTTTTTGTTTTGAAGAGAGGAGGAGGGATACAGATTGATCTCAGAGCAGGTGAGCCATCACCCCCCAATCAGTGCCTTCCACGTTCAGTCTCTGAAGCAGGAGTTTGAGTTTCACGGCTCAATCTACCCAAAACTGAAGTTCTGGGGCAAAAGTGTGGAAGCAGAGCCTAAAGGCACTATGACGCTGGAGTTATTAAAGTGAGTCTCTAGAGCTTTCTTTAGTGTTTGTTTACTTCTATATTAAGATCTGAATATTGAAAATAAGAATACAAACTGTTAAAAATCTAAATTATTTGTTAGCATTAAAAAATAGTTTGTTTCTTGCTTAGTCATTTTTAGTGTGAAAATTGTTTTTTGTTTTGCATTTACCTACCCTGTATTGCAGAAGAGCAGAAAAGAATGTTGCATATGTGCAAAATATTTTATAAACAGGTGGATGGAGTTTATAGAAACGCTCAAAGTAATTATTGGATGTGGAGCTTTGGAATCAAACTGATGKTTCACTGTGGTTATTTCATCTTAACAAACACAAATAGCTACAAGTCAGTCAATTTTATAGMTATTGATATAAAACGTGGTGCGATTGTAGCTGAGAGTCACCTCCAACACACCCTTAGAGCTCTRACAGATTGTGAGAACACTTTGTTGAAATCTTAGTCCTTAACTGTGGAAGTCAACCCTGTCTCTGTTAGCAAAATGTGCCAACCACTGCCAGGGCTGGACTGGGACCAAAAAACGGCTCGGGCTCATGCATTTTTTGGTCATTATTGCCCACCATCATTATCATTGTTTATACAATATACGAATAGACACGACATACCAGAGGACCGGGGCGACTCTAAGATCTGACATTTAGGAGTACTTAGCCCCCAACAGGGCTAAGACCCAAGGGAGGATATTTATTGATGCAATTTTCTAAATCTCACTGTGTATTTACATATGTTCACTTATGAAATTAAATAGTTTTGACCAAAACAGTCAACAACTATATCTTAAATAAAAAACAGAATGTCAGAAGCCTACATGAAACCTGCCAACATCAATGAGACRCATATTAATATTATTAATAAACCAAGTCTGTATTTTAACAAATTCCGTTTGCATCATTTCTATATCTTTACCCAAGCAGAAAAATGTAATATCTTCTACAAATAATACACATTTGAAAAACTCTGACACATTTACCAAATCATTCACATACAGTATAAACAACGTTGATCCAAGTACAGAACCCTGAGGAACTCCACATGTGAAACTAAAATCAGATCTTACATCATTTATTTGTACAAACTGTTTTCTATCTCTCAGATAACTAGATACTTACTGTAGTGCTGGTCCCCTAATACCGTATTTGTTCAGTTTTTTAAGGAGAATACTGTGGTCAATGGTGTCAAAATAATAATGAAAAAATGTTTTATCACAGCATATTTAAATATTCTCTTTTACGTGTGTTTATTTTAGCTGGTAGAAACAAAAAGCACAACCACTTGTAGAAGGTGACCTGCAGATTGACCTGGATGAACCTCAGTCTGATGTGAGTATAAATTGATTTAGGCCATAGACTTGAATAAGAACACTAGACTGAAGGCTGGTTTTTACTTCGAGTCACACGTCTTTTACCCCCCTGCTGAGTGACAAAAAGTTGCACAACCTCTGTCTGCTCTCCCGCTGCTATCCCCGGTGACAGCTGTCCTGTACAGTAAATTGGCCCCAGTCAGAACTCTGAGATGCAGATGTTGCGGCTCAGAGCGTATGATTGGTCTGAACTTCGTAGGTGTGTTTATTCATGGAGCACCGCAGTGGGCCAGTGGGCCAGCTGTCCTCAGCTGTGGCGGCGCTGAGAGTTGGACCAAGCTGGACCCAAAGCAGCTCTTCCTTCTGTGTTATTTTGTTAAAAAATTATATATTTTTTGTCTGAGGCCAGTTTTAAAAAG
>NW_013952741.1:495698-496408 GCF_001266775.1 Austrofundulus limnaeus
GTCATAAGATATTACAAGATACGAACAGTGGACAGTGTCAAGGTGACAGAAATAATTAGTCCACAACACTTATTAATAGCTTGAAATATATATTAAATGTCCCACAGTGGGCTAGTAGGTCTACTGTAATGTTAACCAGGTGTAGCTACAGTCCAGCTAGTAGGTCTGTTGTAATGTAAGCCAGGTGTAGCTATATTCCAGACACAAACATGCAGTATTAAGGAAGTGGTTGCAGCTTAAACCAACAGTCAGCTTCATGAAAACAATATTCCTCCATTTTAAAAAATGGTTTCCTTCAAACATAACGGTCTCTCCGACTTTTACTCTTCCTCTCATTATATTTCTAAACTCCTTCCAAACAATCCATACAGCTGAATTTGTGTTCTGTTAGGGCTGGGTATTGTTAAAAACCTCACAATTTAATTCAATTATAATTATTTGGGTCACAATTCAATTATATTTTGATTCAATTTAATTTAATTCAATATTTCTTTGCATATTTATATCAATTTCCTAATAACAAGTAGCTACACAAATAATTCATTAGAGTCCCTGTGTGTCACTTTCAAATATTTATTTTCTTGCTATTTAAACAGAAATTGTATAGCTAGTAGCTATACTAAAACTGAAAAGTAAACTGAAAAGGAACAATATCAGAGATGTGTGGTCAGGGATGAAGAAGATCACAGGTTTCAAGCAAAAGCAGAATC
>NW_013952741.1:498004-500887 GCF_001266775.1 Austrofundulus limnaeus
GTCAGAGGCTTCTTCAACTTCGCTGTAACACAGACCGCTACAGAAGATCTTTCCTGCCCACAGCCATCAGCATCTACAATAAGTTTTTAGTTAAATGAGTTACATCAACACCTAATTTACCTCTGGGATCAATAAAGTATTTTTGAATTGAATTGAATTGAATTCAATTCAATTGAATTTAAGCTATTAGCTACATTAACATTTTACAGAAAAAATATCTGCAAATAAAGCAGTAGAACAATAATACAGTCAATAATACAGAGCTCCGCAGTTTGTGCATTCATTTTGTGGATTGCTCATTTTTTAAACTCAACACAAACTGTTCAAACAAATCTGTGTAAATTTGAAAATTGCTCAAAAACTCACCAGGTGAGGCTGTGCAGGTAGAGAACCTGTAGTTAGCTGCAGCTTGAAGCCTCTCTTGAAGAGTCTCTTAAACGTGTCCAGAAGGTCCAGGAGGAGTTTATATTCTTTTTAATTCAACTTGAACGGTGCAGGTTTAGCTAACCTCTAACTAACAGCTGACGAGCCGTCCGGGACATGTCCGCTCGCTTGACCTTCACTCTAACTCYGGCAGAAGYGGTGGGTCRAGTGGGTGGAGTTTAAACACAATCTCWATGGGKTTTTTTTATCAGCCRGATCACAAACCGGCTGACYGGTAAGGAGCAGAGCCAGCTGCTCCAAGCTGTGTTCMTTTTTTTCTCCCTCCCGGTTTYAATTAACATWTATAAAGTCGGTTAGATATTTTTTGGCTTGTTGTGGGAAACATTGGTTATTTTTGCACACTTTTCTGCGTGCACTTGGAGACCTTTCTGCATTTTATCCGCAGCTTCTCAGCGTGTTTTGTCCAGTGCTTCCTACTTCTCTCCAACTCTGCTCTGACCAGCTCGAATGGCAATATTGATAACTTTGGTCGAAAGGGGAGGGGCTGGCCGAAGAGTGCTGCGAGATTTCTTTGGATTAGCTCGATGTTGTTCAAGAAAATCAACCAATGGGCCGTCGCGGTCGACAAAAAAAATAGTTATAATTTATTTTTTTGGTTCATGACAGGACTGCTCGGCCCAAAATCACGACGGCCCAACGGTCAAGTGCCCGCTATGCCCGATGGCCAGTCTAGCACTGACCACTGCACAGATGGTGACAAAACTCTCAGAAAGAAATCATTGCATGGACATTTGGTGTGAGTGCTTCAATGAGAGAGTTGGCGGTTCGATTCTCCCACTATTCAATCACATGTCAATATGTCCCTGGGCAAGACACAGAACGCCCACTGCCTCTGATGCGTCCCATCAGTGTATGAATGTAATTTAAAGCACTGGTTAGTCTCCATAGAAGATTTGCACATGTTAGCTTTGTAGCGAGACAGAGTTCTGTGTGAATGGGTAAATGAGGACACAGATTGTAGTGTAAAGCACTTGAGTGTCCTGGTTGGATAGAAAGGAGCTATATAAGRACAGTCTATTTACCATTTACAKTATTAGCGTCTCTAACACACCATCTGTTGTAGCTGTTTTTGTTTCAGAGKTTTTGTGTTTGTGTCACAGATATGATACCTGCTGGTAATTGGTCCTTCAGCTGTGATTGTTGCAGCTCCAGAACATTTTTTAGGGTTCCCGCTGATCCTTAAAAAGTCTTAAAAGGCATTGAATTCATCTACCCAAAAAAATAAGGCCTTAATTAGCCTTAAAATGTCTTAAATCRGTCTTTCAGAGGTCTTAAAAGGGTGTTCGTAGTTAAAGTAATTGATGACATTATTTATTGAAATAATTTACCAATGCCTCTCACAGCTAGTTATTTTGTATTAAAATAAACATTTGGGAAAATTGGCCACTAACTGGGTTTTTATTTGTGTTTATTGTGATATTGGTCCTAAACTTAATTTCAAGTGGCATTAAAAAGTCTTAACTTTTAGGAAACTGTAGGAACCCTCTTTTTGTCATTTTCGTCACAGACACAAAGAAGCGTACACGTGGACAAATCCAATGTGCTGTGTGCACAATATCATCTTGGGAAAACTCTGGATCGAACAATAYGGAGCAGTGGAGATAATCAACCACAGGTACAATTATTGATACTTCGCTCAAACCTTAAAGCTTTGTGGACTACCCAGTGTTGATTATTCATCTTTAACATGTCTTGAATTTCTCAGCACCGGAGAGAAGTGTGTTTTAAACTTTAAACCCTGTGGGATGTTTGGAAGAGACCTTCACAAAGTGGAAGGCTACATCCAGGACAGAAGGTGAGAGCAGGAGCACACCATCTCAGTAACAAGTCAGACTGATGGATTGGTCTCTCAAATGATTGCTGTGGTTGAACCAGTAAGAAGAAGCGGAGCGTCATCTATGGGAAGTGGACGGAGTGCATGTACAGCATCGACCCTAAGCTATATGACACATACAAGAAGTCAGAGAAGAAGACCGGCAGCGACTCAAAGAAGCTGAAACAGGTGRGACAGGCTTCAGGTGATGTGCTTCCTTGGTTTGCTGAGATGAAATTCCACCTGAAGATTATTTTCTCCATGTTTCACATGTGACTGAAACAGTATCTTTTCCTTTCACAATAACACAGTGGCATTAGTGTAAGGTAAGGTAAATATGTATTTGATATCTTTAGTGTGCTGCTGCTGTTGTTGAGTTATGTTCAGAGTGTAGTGTATTATAGCTCATTGCCAGCACTGAAACATAATGTCTTGCAATGACATGACTTGTTGCCTGAAAGACGTGTTGGATCTGTGGCAGATGTAGTTCTGTAAATCACCTGTTTGCACTGAACTGTGTGTTCAGTTAGCTTTAGCTCGTCCCTTCATACAGGGCGGTGTTATTTAGCTGCATCTGTGTGTGTGTGTGTGTGTGTGTGTGTGTGTGTGTGTGTGTGTGTGTGTGT
>NW_013952741.1:502300-504665 GCF_001266775.1 Austrofundulus limnaeus
AAGTTATTTTGCTCTGTGCAAAAGACAGATATTTGCTGCTTGGACTGGAAGCTGGTTTAACCAAAGCTGAAGTGAAGACCAAGCAGGAGTTGTCCATCTGAGGGACATGTTAGTCTAAAAAACATTTAACCATGAAATGTTCAATTTGTGATGTTTATATGACACCCAGCCCCTCGGCCACATAAGTAGTTTACAAAATTTTTGTAGAGTAAAAAAAAAATAACATCTCGGTGGACCACTTTAGCGTGATGCCCTGAGACGTTGCAGCTGATAGGAGTCATAAAACAGAACAGGGGGATGTTAGATGCCTGGACGCTCCTCTAGATAAATGTGTTAAATGAGTGAAGGAAAATATGAGCACCAAGCAATAACCCTAGGTTCTCCCCTGAGAACCAGACCAAAAATTTTATGTGCAACCCTGGTTATAAGCATTTTTGCATGTCCAGACACCCCTTTTTCAGATAAATTGGGGGTCCGGGGGTGTGGGTGGCACTGATGTTGGGCATCGGAGCTAAATAACAGAAGAAACCTGAAGCTTTTATGTTGAACAGTTTCTGAGTTATAAGCATTTTTGTATGTCCAGATACACCTTTTTCAGATAAATTGGGGATCTGGGGGGTGGGGGGCACTGATTGGTGGGCCTGATGGATAGAGCTTCATCAGAGCTAAACAAACCTTATTCATTCTTTAATTTCAAATGTGATTTATAGTGGCTGACAGATGCAAGTAACTGAAAGCACCACAAACAGTGTAACGTGCCCTCAAACGTGAATGATGCAAAACTCAAAACTCACAAACAGAATCAAACAAATGCAACAAAAAATGCCACAATCACAAAAAATACAGAAGAAAAATCAAATGCACAGGAAAAGTTCTGTTGTACCAAAACCACTAACACTCCCAAAATAAATTCTAGTCAGAAATGCTGCAAACTTGCACCAGAGCTCTAAAAGACTCGAGCACCAAGTCAAATGGGACCAGACCCCTAAAGACATGAGTGGGTTTTCTTGGGTGATACTTTATATTTTTCTGGGAAAACTTGCTCATCAGATAATTAATTCATAATTGATTCACCAGATAATTCTGAGTNTGTGTGTGTCTGTGTGTGTAGGAACAAAGCTGTGAAGGTGAGGAGGCTGATGACCTGCCAGAAGTTCAGGAAACTGTGACTGTGATACCAGGAAGTGCCTTATTGTGGAGGGTAACACCGCGGCCTGCTCACTCAGCACAGGTCAGCGTCTGAAGTTGATCCATTAAGTATCTGTAATCAAATCATGTTACTTTTCTGTCAGAACATAAAAAACAAACACAAATTAGGCARTTAGACAGTATGTGTGTGTTTCTTTGTCAGAAGACAAAAACCTTTCTTCATTTCTTTTCTGTTTTCTTTTCCGGCTTCGTGTCCGTTATGTAAAAACAATCTCAAAAGAATTTCTAACTAGATACTGCTCAGCGGCAACATAATGACCCCGGCACGCACAAATGCACCAGAACTGATTGGTGGGCCTGATGGATAGAGCTTCATCAGAGCTAAACAACCAAAAAAAAATCTTAAGCTCCTATTTTGAACAGTTTGCGTTATAAGCAGAGTTGCACATAAGTGGTGCGCAGGTACGCATGTGCGATCAAAAAAAGAAAAAGCACACCAGATGTAATGTCATAAAGCGCACTTGCGTACCTAAGATTGTACCTGATTGTCTGTCAAAACAACAGTTCGCAGGGCTCTAGAGTGCGACCAGTTTGGTGGCAAATGCGACCTGATTAAAATAAATAAAAAATCCAGCCGCACTGGTGTGAATGGATTGTTGTTTGGTGCTCACCAAGCTGACAGTGGCACCTTGATATAAGGATTAAACGGACACTGCGATGAATAAATTCTAGTCAGAAATGCTGCAAACTTGCACCAGAGCACTAAAAGACTCGAGCACCAAGTCAAATGGGACCAGACCCCTAAAGACATTAAGGAAGAAAAACCTCCTTTTTCTTTCTTTCCTCCAACCTTCTGTTGTATACTATTTATGTTTAGCTGTTAGCTGTACACTTAGCTGTTTGCAAAACAGCAGTTTCTTTCTCTTGTTCCACCAATTCTGCTTTACATCGAAGTTTTGTTTTTGTAGGGAAAGTTGTATTTATTTTGCTTTAATGATCTGAGTGGGTTTTCTTGGGTGATACTTTATATTTTTCTGGGAAAACTTGCTCATCAGATAATTAATTCATAATTGATTCACCAGATAATTCTGAGTTTGGTGAGTTTCACCACCCCAGGAGCTGTGAGCTAATGAGGCTAGTTTCCAGGGGTCGGATTTATAAAACTGGCGTACGCACAATATGAGCCCAGAAACTTGCGTACGCCACTTTTCACGCC
>NW_013952741.1:505283-511530 GCF_001266775.1 Austrofundulus limnaeus
GAAAATTAAGTTGAAGCTGAGTTTTTGAAATAAATAATTAGATTACTCTAAACATCTGTAAACTTGCAAAAAGAGGGAAATTTTTTTTGGCGTACCCCATATTMGTCTTTTGGCCGTACGTTTATTTTTAGTATGGTTTCCACGCAATCCTTTATAAATCTGACCCCAGAACAATTTTTGTCCCGAGCTCAGTTTGATGARCCGCTGACCCACATCGGTGCTGATATCTCCTGGCAGGACACCKAMTACAGGCACTCRATTTCAGCTAAAGAGCTTCTGTCCATCTGTCTCAGGTTAGTSGGAAACATTCAGGAAACCGTCCCATCATAAAATGTGCAACTACRTCACAGAGCAGAGAYTCTGATTGGTTGACGCGGCGTGTCGAGCAGCAAAAGTTCAGATTTTTCAACTCCCGCGTCGGCTGMTTTGGACGCACACACGTCAAACGCTCAAACCTACCGCTTCAAAACATGCCGCACTAAGTGTGCTAGACGTGCCGTGAGGCCCCTAGAGATGCTCGTCCACCATAGACTTGTATGTAAACCTGATGCTCACAACGTGCTCGGTCTGAACCCAGCATAAATGTGTGGTGCTGGACAAATCTTTTAGTTGAATCTTAAATGGACTGATTTATCAGCCTGACAATTCACTCTTTTGTTGGTCCTTGTTTTTCCTGAAAGTTTCTTGTATTTTGTCCTGTTTGTCCCTTTGGCAGATGTATAACTTCACCAGCTTTGCGGTGACACTAAACGAGCTGGAGCCCAGCATGGAGAGGCGCCTGGCGCCGACAGACTGCCGACTGAGGCCCGACATCAGAGCCATGGAGAACGGAGACATAGGTAACAACAGATGCACAAAAACTCAGACCGAGCTTTTTATTATCTGGAGCCACGTTAGTTCCTCTCTGACCTGTCTTATGGGTTTATCTGTTTGCTTTTGTTTGTTCAGATTTAGCGAGTGCAGAGAAAGAGAGGTTAGAGGAGAAACAGAGAGCTGCACGCAGAGAACGCTCCAGAGATGAAGAGAAGTGGACAACCAGGTCAGTGCTGATGAGCCAACATAACATGTTAACACAGGAATTCATACTTTGACCTTTATTTTATTAAATATAGAAATCTGTTACATTAAATGATTAATCTCATCCGCTTCATTTTATTGGTAGATGTGTTGTAGTCTTGTTACAAGATGTTTAGACATCAACGTCTTCGAACGACAGTACAGACAGGCACATTATCTTCCACTTCCCCCAGGAATCCATAACATGCACTGCAGCATATGTCCCATCAGGACAAGAGGGCTGTCCTTTCCCTAATCTCGCCATGGAGAAAATTTAATCAGTAGCACTGAGAGACCAGCTGACCAGATCCATAACTTCCAATTTGGAAGATATGGAAAACAGACTCCGAAAGCAGCAAAACAGGATAAAAAAGGGAAAATTGAGAGAGCAGAAAGGAAAAAAAAAAGTGTGCTGTCTACAGAAATGTAAGAATCTCGGCTTAAAGCTCATTGAAAGTATTTCTACGTCCATCAAACACAACTTAAAACAAAAGCATTCACTCGGCACGTAAACAAACTGCACAAAATGGCAACAGGTTTTCTGAAAGCAGAGATCTCACTGATTCCAAAAGTTTCATCACAATCACACCCGTATTCACTGAACCACAAGCAAATAAAACCAGAGTTATGTCTGGAGTTTGAAAAACAGAATCAGAAAATCCATCTTACCTTTGATGTGATGCCTCAGAATCATAAATCCACCTGGATAAAACCGTATGAACTGAGCAACTACATCTCCCACAGTGCTTTGGGGCATTTTTCCCAGCCAAAATAAACCTTTCTGACCATATTACAAGGATATGAGTGGATAAAGCTGACTGTTGTAAYGCAGGTGGAGGCACAAAATTCTAAAGATGCTACACACACACACACACACACACACACACACACACACACACACCTTTGTACCGGCTGCTGTGTTAGCTTTCTCCTAGCTGTGAGCTGKTTTTTCCTCTCCTGGTCTTGACAGTGAAGGGGATAAATGTACATTTCCCTTTTGTAACCTCCATCTTCTCATTTCTGACATTGGCTCTTGAATATCCTCACGTTAGAAATGCCGATTACAAATGCGAGCATGACATTTTATAGCTGAGTTTTCCCTGTAATGCTATGATCCACAGCTGTCATCTTTCCWCCTCAACAACTTGAGGAAAATGGAGAAAAACTAACGACTCTATCGTACCTGCTGGACACGACTGCACACAACAGAGCTCACGTTTTATACCAGTAGCTCACAGATGCTTTAACTTTTGTGACTTTTTCACGGACTACTTCAAGGAGCTAATGCTAAAAATAAAGGCAGTAACCAGGAAGTGGAAGGGATGTGGGTGGCCTGAATTTTACCAGAAATACGTCATTAATGACCGTGGCATATAGGCTATTGGTGGGCCAAACTCCGGCCCGCGGGCCACCAGTTGAATAGCCCTGCTCTAAACAAACAGTTACCTGTGCTATTAGCTGTTAGCAGATTAGCAGAATCGTCCCCACCACTGGATACATGATGTACTGCGTTGCAAGTAAACATTTGAATAAACTGATAAAATTAAGTTTTTTAAGACACACTTTAAAACTCAACACACACTTTCAGAGGCCCACTGTCAGCTCTGTGTGGCTTTAATGGATTGGTTGACCAGAGGAAGTCGACCATCTTTAGATCACCTGATGATCTCAGTAATTGTATTTACTGTAGTTCTGTAATTTGTGCTCTCACCTGGCTGTTATGTTGTAATTAAAAGCTGCTCTTGTTTATTTTGTCTCCTCAGGTGGTTTGAGCTGAGAACAAACCCTCACACGGGGGCTGAGGATTGGCTGTACACAGGCGGATACTTTGACAGGAATTACACCGACTGTCCTGACATTTATTGACCCAGGAGACCCCCTCGGTGGATCGGGCAGCATTCACTTTATTCCTCAGCATCTCCGATATGTGACGTTGTGATGGTCAGACCCTCACTGTTCTGTTAATCAGATTATCTGCAACTGACTGTGAACATGCTCTGCAGGAGAAGAGACGTAACATTAAGGAGATCTTTTTTTAGAGCTTACTGACCATAATGTTGGTGTTTTAACCTAAAACTATATTCTACTCACAGCTCAAGGGTGTCAAACCAGCCGTGATTCCTGGGAGCAAACTTCTGCAGGACACTAAAGGATAAAAATATAAATCCAGGTTTTAGTTCAAGTTCTCAGTCGTTATCTTATCTGTAGGTGAGCTCCACACTTCTGTCTAGTTTCATTCAGATATCAGGGGTTATTTCAACACATCTGCTACTTTTCTATAATTAGATGTCTATTTTATTCAACACTAAATATCTTTAACACGTCACAAGTGTTCCTGTGAATCGAGACTCACCGTAGAGCATAAGAAGCTGCTTTATAACTATGTTATACTGTTGGGTCATAACATACTTGTCCACTGTAATATAAAAATGTTCATAAGAATTGGTGCGTGCATGTTCACCAAGATTTTAGACTACACGAGATTAAAGCCATGAAAACCCCTCTTTCTGCACTAAGTGAATGAATTCTGTGGATAAAACAACCGATTTCAGCTGCCTCCTCAGCCCTGTCCTCTGACAGGTTTCTGCAAACAAACAGAGATACCCAAAAGGGATTCAGAAATACAAGAATCAAGACAATTTTAAAATTGTGAGGTCTGTGTTGACAAGATTTTCTCTTATATTTGGAGCTTCCCGTCTTCAAGCCTGTAAACATAAAGTAAAACAACAATATGAACATGGTTGGTTGAGCTGTCTTTTTATTAATGCCAAATGTGCAGTGTAATTTACTTGTAAATGTGCTTAAAACCTCATTCTTAAAATCTGAACAGAATACCTGAATATTCATTGATTCTCAGGCAGGATTTGCAGTCATCAAAAGACAAAGAGGTATTTTAAAAGACACAATCTGGAAATGTAAGTCTAAATGAGTGGATCATATATGTGTTCGTATTTTATCAGACAGCTTGAGAAGCACACCTTTCCAGAGAAACGTAGGTCAGACTGGCTGCTGACGGCGTCTCCTCACCTGTAGACACCTGATCCTAACGGGCTTGAAAAGCCTGAGTCATGTTTTCAGGCAGGGTCAGTGAGACAGGAGGCTGCAGGCATCATAAACCTATGCAAACTGATCCATCCTATCTGCTCTGCTGAAATGTGAATTTAGCCTTCAGCTGGTTTGTGCTTCAGACATTAATGATGAGCTCCATCAGTGATGTGAGCTGAAAATCCAACACTACATGCTGCAGCGGTTGTCTGTCGGTTCAGTTTTGTTTGTTTTTAAGCACTTCCTTGGTGTAAAGCTGCACATCTGAGCACTCACAGTCCTATGCACTTGCATGTGGAGTGAAATGTGGCCCAGCTGCTCATCCCTTTACTCTGAATTTAAAGCACTTTGTTAAACCCTGCAGCCTCTCAGAGCTGCAGGTCCAGTCGTTTCATCTCTGTGTCGACCATCCTTTTTTAAAAAATATTTACATTGTTGTGTTTGTTCTTCCCCCTCCTCTTTCAAATGTTCCCCAGACGCGATCATATGCATACGAACCATATTTAAAAAATAAATTATTGGCTACAATCTGATCTGCTGTGTCGTGTTATTGGATATTTTCTTATTACATGAGTTTGCAGCTTTGGTGTAATAAATAAAACAAAATAAACCAACCAATATTCCAGGTATGATGGTGTAATTTGATTAATTAGCAGCCACTGTTGGAAAGATTTGAGGCTTCAGTAGCTTGGCGGTTAGCATCACACTATCGTAGTCCTGAGGCTGTGGGTTTGAATCCAGATTCAATCAGGGTGATTCATTCAGTTTAAATAACAGAATACAACTGGTAAATCTTTTATGTTTGTTTGCTTGATCTGGTGGCCCCTGCAGAAAGGAGCAATTGAATGAAAAACAATTATTTTACAAATTTTTAACCTGTAAGTTTTTAATGCATAAGCTCCTTGGAGGAAAAAACTGACTGTTCAAAGGAACTTTTCCTTAAAGCTTTAATTATTCGAACAAAAAGAAGCCAAGTCATGAAAACTACTACACACAAGAAACAATTTTGGCATGTTGTTTAAACATAACTTACCAGTTATAAAGAGCAGTTGAGTTACATATCTACAATGGTATGAGAAGAATTATGTTTGGAGAAGCCAGAGTGAGCACCACTGATTGAAACTTGGTGTTGGTAGCATCATGTGGTGCTGCTTCAACATCACCTCAAATCAACTAGGGTTCTAAAACACCAGAACTGGTTTCTGATTGGATAAATCGGCTAACATTAAGCTTCTGTCTCTGACTTCATGCAACTCCAAACAGCCATGAAGAAAATGTGTGGACCAGRGTGTGACCCTCACAATAATTTCATCCATTCAATATAACCCCCCACTCTCTATTAAAAGACAACATTTGCTCTAACACAATAGAAATGAACTTGTTAAATCCACAGCTGCAACTCTCTTGTTGTCTTTAGGAAACTTTGATCTGATTTCAACATTTACAGTGTTTTGTATGTACGTGTAACCCAAACAGCTGAACATGACCTGCAGGGTTTTAGACAGTTCTTGTCACATTRTGTCTATTTGTTGAAAAGTGTGTTTTTTCCTAGGTGGCTGATGTCTCGCAGCAAGAAGGTCACTGGATCAAATCCCGGCCTGGTGACCTTTCTGGGTAGAGTTTGCATGTTCTCTCTGTGCATGCCTGGGTTCTCTCCGGGTACTCCAGCTTCCTCCCACAGACCAAAAACATGACTGTTAGGTTAACTGGTAACTTTAAATTGTCTCTAGGTATGATGGATGGATGGATGGATGGATGGATGGATGGATGGATGGATGGATGGATGGATGGATGGAAAATGTAGTGCACCAGATATCTACTCTTGTAAATTTGAGGGATTTAGCTATGTCATATAATACATTAGATTTCGAGGGAGCGGTGTACTTTGATACAAGGAATAAGACTGGAACAATCTGGAGAGTGATGTCAAAAATGCCAGATCAATGTTTATGTTTAAGAGAATGATAAAAGTCACTTTGTCAAAGAAATGTGAAACAATATAATGTGTATTCATGTGAATCGTTGTTCGCCAAGGATTTGAGGTTGATTTTTAGTTTTTCTTGTTTGTAGATTATTATTAATTATTTTATAATGTTAATTTATAATTTTATTTTTTGTAATTATAAATTTGGGAGGAAAAAGGCGC
>NW_013952741.1:511652-514202 GCF_001266775.1 Austrofundulus limnaeus
ACATATGTTACTGTTGGAAAAAATGGGGAGAAAGTAAGCCTTTTCCTAGGAGAGGTAAATCACACTAAAAACTTTACAATTTATTATTAAAATATCCTGAACTGTTTTACAAAAGCAGAGTGTAAGCTATCAGATCAACAAAAGCAGAGTTTTATTTTTATAAGACATATTTAGCCAAAYATATTCTTAAAGGAAAATTTAAGTTGGTATTGCATTAATTGAATTATAATTTTACTTTTATAATTTATTAGTTTGTTTTCCGTCCATTTGGACTAATTTCATTGTTTTTATGCTGCTTCTTGTCTACAACATTTTAATATAATAAAATAGGGCTCGTTTTTTATCGTTTCTTTGACGTTTGTGAGCTTCTTGCCAAAATAATTGTCGTGTTATCTCTACCAAACTTACGCACATGTATTTTTAACGCGCCTTGATTGACGCAAAACTCGACCAATCACAGTGAGGCACAGCCACCTTTCAGCCAATACGAGTCATTATTGTCRCCGAGTAGGACGGTTGCGCGAGCTAAAGACACATTTAACAGAGAAATGTAAGTAAATGTGTTGTTTTTCTTCAGTTTTCATCTATATATGAAGCTCGTGAGTGCTTGTTTGGTTTGCGGGGTTAAAATGTGAAGCTGCGTCTCGGTGGTGACCGCTTGGAGCCGGAAACAGGGCGCTAATACCAGCAGGATGCAGAGTCATCTGTGGGCAGATATCCCACCCTGTAAGGTCTGTTATCATGTCAGGACAGGACAGAGCTGTGGATCAACATTTAAAATACAGGATAAAAAATAAATTATGGGCAGTTTACATCTAACATCATAATAACAAGATTTATGTCTCAATGGTCCATTCATTTGTCGGTTTTAAAAGAAATATTCTCATTGTTTCAATAACCAGACACAGTATGTTTACAGGAAACAAACCCTTTTGAAAAGTTTTATTGGCAAATATAATGATAATAAACAAAATTGGCTGATGAAAAACAAAAGGTTTAAAAGGGTAAAGTAAGTTATACAATTAAAAGAGCTATTTCTGTACATATAAATTATCCAGAGCTGGGCAATAAAGTCTTGGATTTTTTTTTCATCCCAAATTCAGTTTTTAATTTTAAACAATTAACGGAGTGCCTTTGTTTCAGGTGTTGAAACAAATTTGTTGTACTCCTGCTTTTTGTAGAAAGAGCTTCAAACTGTTCGTTGCTCCAAGTTTGAGGATGCAAAACCTAACCAGCTGCAGAAAAGTGAAGAGACAGTGCCTCTTTTTGAGCTTCTGTATTGTCATGTCATGTACCAAGCGTCTAGAGGGACAGGTGGGGTGACCTCTGAACTACAGAAGCCCCAAAGAGTGCCCTGGTGGGAGAAAAAAAAATCCAGATTTTCCCCAGATTAAATCTTTATAAATTGCAAATCAGAATTAATCGATTAAATTGATTTATCGCCCAACCCTACTCCATGTTAGTTTTGGTCAAAGCTACAAAGAGTGGCTCTGGTAATACAGGTTGCAGACCCATGGGTTTGCTTAGGTTGYGCTGGTCAGTCATTACCTCTGCCGGTGGGTGGGTTGGTCGGTCGGTCGGTGATTTCTCTAAGGCTGCAAGGGAAGCTCAGCTTCCCCTAAAATGTAAAAAAAAAGGATAAAATATATACTGTTGTGTGTTCATGTCATTGACTAAATATGCGCTACAACGCGCTCAACGTTTGTTCAGAATCAGCTTCTTATCACTGGTAATGACGCGACTTTCCTCATTTCCTCATTTCCTCATTTCACTCATTCCCGCAGCTTCATGGTGCTTTAAACAGTCGGACGCTGAGCGTCTACAGAGCTCATTAGCGATGCAAAGACTGCAGCTAAACGAGACGAGTCATTGGATAAATGCTGGCTTTGTCCCGCCCATCGGACGCTGAGCATCTCTGGGGGTCTATGGAGCAGTGGGCTGGGTCAGACGCTGGCTGTCTGCATTGGATGATCTGTCGGAGGCTGAATCCCTTTTTGATTGACAGCGAAATGAGCGAATCAGAGATCTCTTGGTGTAAATGTGCATGTGAGCAGTTTTTAGTTTCGTTTCTGTTCTGAGTTGAAGTGGAGACTTTATTRAWCCTTTTAGCAACATTTTCTTTGTTAAAAACGACTAGTGACAAATCAAGCTTCTATTTCTGGTGTTTTTTCTGTRGTTKCTTATGTTTGGAGACAAACTTCTATCCCTCTTTCTGACTTCTTCTGTCCAGCGGGAGCTGCTGAGCCCCTCCACTGTCATAAAACACTCACAGACGGACACACTTCACACTAGCCTCACACCAGTAACAAGCTGCACATAATAGCAGTTTGAATGTTGTGGAGTGGATTTTGATGAAGCCATTATAGTCTTGTTTACAGAGAAAAACTTGAGTTAAACAGCAGGGCGGATCAACTCCTCAGATKAATTTGGTGCAAAAGGAGGGGAAAGTAAGATAAAAAAAACTTTTTATTGATCCCACATGGGGAAGTAACAGGTCTTTTCAGCTGTCCTGGTATAACAAAGTGAGCTGGCTGATGTAAAACACTATAG
>NW_013952741.1:514391-517010 GCF_001266775.1 Austrofundulus limnaeus
TTTATTTGTATTGTTTTGTTGTATGTAATGTTTTGTTTTTAAAAATGAAATGAAAAAATACTATAAACTAAACAAAATTTTCTTGAAAAGGAACGGAGGGTAGAATTTATAACCCACACATTTTATGATGTAGGCCGAAACTGAGCTTCCTCTTCTTGAAAGACCAACATCCACCACTGGTGCGTGCGTGTGTGCGTGCCATGGGACGTTTTGTTGAAAAAGTTGCTCCAGCCTGTGGACAGCATTGCCGCGGGCCATTTAGCCACCTGTCTGTCGACAAAATTGCTCAAAAGGTTGCAGACGGACTGTCATGAAATTTTTCCCACCTGGGTATTGGCCAAAGGAACACACCATTAAAATTTGGTTATGTTCCGGATCACGATACGGATACAGGAATTTTTCTTTTCATTCGAGCGAATCAGCCAGGCTACGCAGTGTCATTACATCAGACGCATGCCTGTAGGAAACAGGAAGTGAAGTCACAAACACGCTGGGACTACACCTCCCAGGATGTTTACTATCTGGAAAGTTGTGATTATTCTGTTATCAACTAGTATTGGTGATGTTACATGCTGTTATGAGACGTAGAAAAAGAAATGTCTCTTCACGTTACGGGAATAACTGAGAAGACGCTGACAGCGGGGGGAGGGTCCTGCTGCAGCCAAGACGAAGCTGATACCAGACAGCAGGAACAGCTGATCAACCATGTGAGGTACCCCCTCCACATAAAAACTTTTACTGTGTGATTAGTCAGAAGTTCATGGGAGTGTTTATTTGTGCTGAAAGCGCTCAGACTCTGTATTTTGCTTCAACTACTCGCTTAATAAAACAAAAACAAAAAACAAAGGCGAGTCGCTTCCAGAGCTGACTGTACCAGGAAGCAGCAGTTTATAAAGTAGGGTTGGGCAGTATTGGCAAAAAAATTAATCACGATTAATTGTGGTATTTAGCCGATAACGATTAATTTGACGATTAATCCCCTGGAGTCCCTGGACAGCCTTAATTTGTAGTCACATGACCAATTTAGTGGGAAAGATATGCTCTTTGTAAAAATCTGTTCCAAATTGTGTGAAAATTACAGACTTCAGGCTATACATCATATTTTAAATTGTGTTGATAGATAAATAAATTACAGAACTTTATTTTTAATATTCGTCATATTTGAAGCGAGAGGAGCACCGAGCGGACTGTTCGATGTAACCCCCAGTCATACTGCCTTCTGGCATTAATCGTATTAATCGTCAAGTGACAAAAAGTAATCGATTAATGTTTTTCTGACGATTAATTGCACACGATACGATTATGCCCAACCCTATTATAAAGATAGTGAAATCCTTAAAAACTCCTAAAAGGGGATAAAACAGACGTTTTACATGGTGGAATCTGACTGATGAACACTTAGAAACTTAATCCGGGACCAGTTTGTGGATGAATAACGTCGGGTGACCAGTCTCTGACTTTTTTTTTCACATTGGACTCCACCGGGATAAAATCCTGTGCATACTGCCTGCTTAAATATTCTCTACGTCAGAACTTATTCGGCAAATGTGTTTCCGTCTCTCCTTCTGCGCATTAACTCTATTGCAGGATGGGGGAAATTGGCCTTGGCGGAGGTTTGCACTCTCTGAGTGCTTCTAGTTTTATTAATGAATCACGTGTGTACACCTCTTCCTCCCACAGTGATCCCTCCACGTCCTCCTCCTCCTCCTCCTCATCATCATGGCATCTGGAGCTCTGTTTCCCAGCATGGTGTCTGGCTCCCGCGGCTCCTCCAGTAAGTTTCTGGTGGAGTTCCGGGCCGGTAAAATGACAATGAAGGGCAGCACGGTGACTCCCGACAAGCGTAAAGGTCAGGTCTACATCCAGCAGACGGACGACTCCCTGATCCACTTCTGCTGGAAGGATCGCACCACCGGAAACGTGGACGATGTAGGTCGAACCATCGTTCAGTTGTCAGATTTTGTTTCACCTGCAATGTTTTTAAAATCAAACTTAAAACATTGGCACGTCTCCATTCAGGACCTGATCATCTTCCCTGAYGACTGTGAGTTCAAACGGGTCAACCAGTGCACCACAGGCCGGGTCTACGTGCTGAAGTTTAAAGCCGGCTCCAAAAGACTCTTCTTCTGGATGCAGGTTTGCATCTTCTTCACACACAACTCTGTTAGACTCTTATTCAAACACTTCTCTTAGATCTGTTTAACTTGTTTTGTGCAGTCATTTAAAGATGCATGTTCTTCTTTAAAGTCACTTATCAGCAGAGTCTGGAAAGCTTCAAGTATCAAAATTCTACTCATGTCCGTGGTGTTTATAGACATTAAATGTTAATGTAATCAAGCTGAAGAGTTAAGAGAGTCGGAGTGGAGCTGAAGTGGAGCAGCAGTGATGCTGGAGGACCGGCTTCATCTGCATATTTATCAATCTGAATAATGAACAAGTTGTAATGTGAAATAAAATGGAAACCTTTTGATGAACTAGATAAGTAGACGAGATTTAAAGGACTTAGTTAATGCTTTATGAATAAATTTTACTTACACTCACCGGCCACTTTATTAGGTACACCACGCTAGTAACGGGTTGGACCCCCTTTTGCCTTCAGAACTGCCTCAATTCTTCGTG
>NW_013952741.1:519623-521492 GCF_001266775.1 Austrofundulus limnaeus
ATATTATCGTTTATCGCAATAAATTTTGAGACAATTAATCGCCCAGCAAAATTTGTTATCGTGACAGGCCTACTCGATGCAAGGTTAATAAAAAGGTTTATTTTGTGCCCCAAAGTCAGAACAGTTCCATAAATCTTTTGAGCCAAGGCGTTCCGGACCACGTTGACTGATCTAGACTGCCTGCTTTATAGATGGCATCTCCTTCGTTTCTCCTTTTGGGCGGTCTTCTCTCGAAGAGGTCCGCCCGTTTTTCCTTTCTCGAAACTTCTTGGCTTCGGTTTTAATGGTGTAACGTTTTCCCTCTACTCCTGAGCGCCCCTTAATGGTTGCCCGATCTTCGAACTCATGACACAATTGTCTTCACTTTTTCATGATCCTTGGTTTTTTACACGCTTAAAACTAAACTCTAAATTATACAGTTTTTTAAAAAACTTCAAACTGTGTGTTTTTAATTCATGCATACAATGTTTCACATGTGTTAGTAACAGACGGTATTTCATTCAGGTTAATGCATAGTTCAGTACATCAAGGAYACATGTTATTTGAACAGCTTCAATTTAATACATTTCATGTATAGATATATGATCACACAGCCTTTTAGAAGTGTCCACTCGTAAATATGCTGCTACCTAGCATTACATGGTCTTCACTCTTTGATTCTTAATACGTTAGCCAAAGTGCGGGTTTTTCCGTATAACTAATGGCCTCATTTGTCTTGTTACAGCGAGTCTTGTCTATTTAACAATTGATTCTCCAAAAACCCCAGCTAAAGTTTTTTCTCTCACCTGCTCTGGTTGGGACTTTTCTTCGCCCATAAATTTGAACCTTCTGCCAGCTTCGGCAAATCTCTTGTCACTTCAAACAGGTTTTTCCACTAATTTTCTTACAGGCTGACAGCTCACAGGCTTATATACCGTAGTCATCTACAGGCGTCTACAGTCTGTCTACATATGCATGCAGACTGGGATATTACAGTTCAAGCCTGATGTACAGTCTATGCCCACATATGCATGCAGCCTGGGACATTCCTGCATTTACAACATTATCTACTGATTCATCACACAATTATGTTTTGTAATAAACGCTCTTCTGCATTCTACTAATACATAGTTTTGTGACTAATGATTGTAAAGAAGAAGATAACACACATTCTGTAATTACAGTATTTACTTCAATTACTTGAGTAAAAGTCCTGAAGTATCTGACATTTAATGTGCTTAAAGGGGCAATATCATGTAAAATCAATTTTTTTGAGTTTTATATCATGTTATAATGTTATACTCATAAAAAACATGCCCAAAGCCTTGCTCTGACTCATTCATGCATGTTTGAGAAATCCTGCAGTGTTTTTAGCAATCCTTCAGCAATCCTAAGTGAAAGTGCCAGTAAATTGTTTAGTTTTAACATCAGAACTGACATTTTACTGTTCTATATAAGTAATCTGAGTTTAATGTGAAAGAAAAGTCGGACGCGGGTTTTTATCTCACTTTAACTTGGACGCTTGTTATAGGAAATCCACAATCAGGTGTAACATGATTTGTTTAATTTGTGTAAATAAATGATTGCGTAATCTTTTATGAATCAATTTGAACTCGTCTGACGTTCCCTTATTGTGTCACTCTTCACTTTGTACAGACAAATATTAAAGTAATGAGAAAAACCTTGGTAAAATTTTCTCTCATAACTTTGTTATGAGAAGATGTAGGAAGACTTATTTTACATAAGTCACTCCTTCCTACATATTGCTGAGGAGCAAAACGACAGGTGGGGACCAGAAACACCTTTTGGTACCAGAAACACCCCTGGGACATGTCTTTAAGACTAACTTCCTCATGGCAGAGTGCACCCCCTCCCCCCGTCCCCACACAC
>NW_013952741.1:521659-523874 GCF_001266775.1 Austrofundulus limnaeus
AAGTGAAAGTGAAACCTAACTGTCTGCTGAGCTCTCAACATCAGTTTTCACTTAATGAAGCTCTTCTCAGATTAAAAATACCAGATGCCAAGTAAACTGCATCATAGCGCACGCGCACCCCCACCGGGATGGAACAGAAGCAGAAGGTGGTTCTTAAAGAGACAGAGGCCAATTTCAAGACGTTTAGAAGAGGAAGTGATGAGAAGATAAGTTTATTTTCTATTTAAACATAAAAGCAGCATTTTAATAACAACTACAGGTGACATGGATACTTTATTATGGTATAGTATTTAAATATATGCCTGAGAAACACATCATATTGCCCCTTTAAGTATCAAAAGTACTTTTCTGACATAAAATGTACTTAAGTATTGGGTGACAGTGATCAGTTTAAAACATAAAAAATGACATTTATTTGGAGGTGATCACTCAAAAAAACATTTTTCTAAAGGCCAATGACTTTTGCACTAGTATACCTGTTTCTGCCACGTCTTCTTCATACTCTGCTGCAAACGTCTGATATGTCTGCTGGAGTGTGATGTGATTTGTTTTATCTATTTATTAGTGCTGGGCACATTAATGCTTTATTATTGCGTTAACGCAGCCGATAATTAACGGTGATAACGTTTTTATTGCGCGTTAACGCAGTTTCTTTATATTTCTCTGTCTGATCTCTGTTCGCTGATCTGTCTATGAAGACGCACACACACACAGACACACAAACCCAGTGGTCGCTGCGGGGAGGCGGGATCTTGATCACAATTGGCTTTAGAAAGCCTTCATCACGCGTCTCATCCAATGAGAGTCTTTGTTGTTGAGCGTGCAGCCGCTCACATGAACCCCAGCTGCTGCTGAGGGAAACATACCTGAAGCTGCTGGATCCTTCAGAGCATTTTTTATTTTGAAACCTTTCCCAACGGTGGGCAGGGAGGAAGTAAAGTTATCTGTAAGCGCTGCAACGCTAAACTGTGTCACCACCAGAGCAGTTTGAGCCTGAAGTATCACTTCAGTTTAAAACCAGGGTAAACAGACAGAGGGAGGTTCTGCTGACCAGAGTGTGGGAGAAAGAGTAAGACTGGCTTGATTTGCCTTATTTGTGTAAAGTTTTTGAAAATGCATTGCCCCTTTTTATTTAAAACAATACGTAAAATGCTCTAAACAAGTCAGTTCTATTTTATGCAGAATAATGAAATTAAATAAATCAAGAATTCAAGGATTTTTTTGTCGTTCCAAATGAGTATTATAAGGAACGAAAGATAGATGAGGCCCCTGTTGTCAGGAAAACAAATACAATAAGCAACAAGAAGTTAAAATGAAAAACAAAAATGTACACAGTGTGTCACACATATTTCAACATACAAACACATTCAGCCATAGCAGAGTGATTGTTTAAAAAATTGTTGCGATTAATCGCAAAAATATCTTGAGATTAATCTCGATTAAAAATTTAAATCAATGCCCAGCACTAATATTTATAATTCTCATCCAACTACAGTTAAGTTCAACCTATCCAGGAGGCACAATTCATCTGGTTACTTTTTTGTTGTTGTTGTTTTTGTTGTTGTTTTAACAATAAGAAGGCAGATTGAAAAAGGAGTAACAACTTTTTTTTTTCTTTTACTTTTTACGTTTAAGGAGAAGTAAAAAGTGTGAAATGAGTTTAGGCTAGGTTTAGCGTCAGGTGTCAATTCAAAGTCCCTACGAGGATAGAAAGTGAGAAATGATTACTCAAGTACAGATAACCAAAATCTCTACTTCAGTACAGTAACTAAGTATTTGTACTTTGTCACTTTTTAACTCTGCTTAAAAGTCATTTTATTGAATGAAAGTTCTTATTACTGGTTTTCAAACTGAGCTTTTGAATGATGGAGGCCAGTCTGGCTTTAGGTGTGTTAAAAAAAACATCCTGAATTTTTTTTTAAATTTACATAAATGTCCCAGGTTAAAGAAAATACAGAGTATTTATAAATACCTGGTTGCAGATTATTCTTTGTGTCCTTCAGCACCCTCTGCTGGTCAGCAAAAGAGTCAAACATTAGTCTTTTTCTCTACTGTTGCCCATTTTTGCTGCAGTAAATATTATTGTTTAGTTTTATGCACACCTCAGCTAAACATCAGGTTTATGTTTCAGAAAACATAAAGTTAAATTTCTAAACTGAAATGTTTTTTCTCTGTGTTTATAAAGCTTTCCTACCCAAAGTGCTCAATACAATTT
>NW_013952741.1:524354-531689 GCF_001266775.1 Austrofundulus limnaeus
GCCTTAGAGGGCTGCGCTTACACTCATAGAATCTGGGGTTACAATACGTAACCAACGGTCCTCAGTGTGAGTGAGCTATATCCACCCTGAAGGTTAATCTTGAACAATATCTGACAATTGGCTCTTTTAAATGAAACCAGAGCGTTGACAGAGAGGAGAAGGTAGAAATGACTCAGTCTGTAACTGATAATATAGATGGAGGACAACAGAGCTGCTTCATGAAAGAAGAACCTCAGCTTAGCCTGTTAGCTTTAGCGCCAATGCTATATTGACTTATTAGCTCAGCGCTAGCGTGACAAACTAACAAGCTGTTGTCCTCCATCCATATTTTCAGTTACAGGCTGAGTCATTTCTACCTTCTCCTCTCTGTCAACGCTCTGGTTTCATTTAAAAGAGTCGATCATCAGATTTTGTCCAAGATTAACCTTCAGGATGGATATAGCTCGCTCACACTGATGACCGTTGGTTGCGTATTGTAACTCCAGATTCTATGAGTGTAAGCGCAGCCCTCTAAGGGTCTCGCACGTCATCATTTACCCAGACTGCTTTGTGTGTAAATAAAATGGCTCCGTCCGTGTTAAAATATATCTTCACAAATTTGCTTAACTAAACAGCAGTAGTATTAATAGTATTTTTACAGTCTTTATTTTACAGACTGATGATGAATTAAACTTGAAACAATGTTTTGCTTTCTGACCTCAGGAACCAAAAAGCGATAAGGACGATGAGTTCTGCCGTAAAGTGAACGAGTACCTGAACAACCCGCCCATGCCCGGCACGCTCGGCAGCGGCGGCAGTGGAGGACACGACCTGTCTGCGCTGGGAGGTAGCTTACGCTCACATTTCTGTCATAAGAAACCTGTTAAATATCTGAGCTCTCATCTCTTCCTGCCCACCTGTGAAGGTGAGGGGGGTCTGCAGAGCCTTCTGGGTAAYATGAGTCACAACCAGCTCATGCAGCTCATTGGGCCAACTGGACTGGGAGGGATCGGTACGTAAATCCAAACAGGATCAAAACACACAAAGGCAGATTGTCCTCAGGTCAGATTAATGATGCCCCTCTGACTCTCAGGTGGTCTGGGGGCTCTGGCTGGGCCTGGTTTGGCCAACCTGTTGGGGAGCAGCAGCAGCAGCAGCAGCAGCAGTGTTCCTGCTGTCAACAACTCCTCCACCAGGTGAGCACTGTAGATTCAGCTGCTGAGCAGAGCGGGGCACGTGTCACAGGTGTGGAGAGGAGGAACACAGCGAACATTAGTCAGGTGTGAAACGTGAGTCTGAATAAATCACATTCACACCAGCTCAGTGAGGAGTATCAGCATCTTAAAGTGTCTGTGACATCAAAACTTATGTAATAACACAAATGCATTTTTGGAAAGATAACACCGAGAACATATGACAAAATAAATTTCATGCTGCTGAGATGAAAAGTTGTTGAGATATTTGCATGTGAAGTAACAGGAAGTGATGTCAAAGGGGAATGTCTGCAAACAGAGCTATGTTAAAATGCTCAACAGCCCAGACTGCAGAGAGGAATCTGATGTTTCTTCAGATTAGTTTGAGTCGCTCTCAGACAGAAACAAAAAAAAAAAAGTCAGCGTTCAAATATTAATATTATTGTTTCAATAAACAAAGCCAGTGAGTTATTTTTCTTAAAGGAGTTCACCTTTGATGTCACTTCCTGTTTACCTTTTGCCATGCCAAGTTCATAAGAAAATAGGCCAGTTACGTGTCCAAGGCCTGAGGCAGATTTGTGGACCCTGGCAACAGATGAAGATCAAAATATGATTAGATAAAAGCTCTAAATAAATACAAGCTGCTGGAAGCTGCGCAGCCAGGAGAAAAACTATGAAATGAAGAGAACAGATGTTTCAAAAATAATTACATCCTAATAATAATATTAATAATTATTATAATAAATATAAAATATTCTATAATGAAGTGATTCTGATTGTGTTTAGGCCAGCAAAGAAGGCTTTGCTGGCCCTGATGGCAGACCACTGATACACACACATACTTATTTTTATTTTAGTTAACTAAAATTAGAACATGAATTGACTATATTTATTAAGTCTGGAATGTCTAATTCCATAACAAACCTATAGACTTGTACAGATAATGTGTTATTCATTGAAACATCTAATATATTTGTACTACATACCATGTGGTCCAGCTGGAATATAGGCTGGATTCTCTGACTCTGTGCTTCCTTCTCTCCTTCAGTTTCCTCTGCCCTGTCTTCTTTCTCTCTCTCTGACTCTGAAATCTTCTCTTCTTCACCATTTATGCTGGCGTCACTTTCCTCATTTTCACCTGTTGCACTTTCAGTGGGCTTCTTCACCTGTGACCCTCCTGGTCTCTCTGTCTTCCTTTCTCAACTCTCAGTCTCTTCCTTCTCATCCCTTGCTTTTTGCAAAAAAAATAAAATAAATCAATTAATAACTGTCAATATCTCTACTTTAAAATTTATTTTTTGTTTTGGTCTGCAATGTGCAAGCATTGAGATTTTTTTTAATTAGCCCATTATTATCATAGATTATCATATCATTACCATAGCAGCTTATTCACTTTCTTGATCTGACAATACAAATGTAATGTGGTTTAATTGTGCCTCATGATTGCCATGATATCAAATAGAGGCATCAGTGAAACTGCAGCCCCTAAAAAGCAAACCTGAACCCTTATTTTTATATCTAAACTGTTCATTTACTGTTACCGTGCTTATTGTAAACAAAACTAACCATGAAAATAAGCTAACGCTAAGTCATTGTCATCGTTACACCATAAACATTGGACACTTTAGCAGATATTTCATTCACTGCAAACTTAACTTTACTGTAGTGTGTTAAAACATCATCTAGAGAAACTTAATTTAACTGCAGAAAGTTGGAAGCTCAGTGACTCCACTCTGCAGCAGACAGACCACCTCGTCAATGTTTCACATGTTCCGCCTGCGGAGCAGCAGGCGGTGTTTGATGCAGGGCTGTAGCTAAGGTTTTCAGGGGCCTCAGATTATATTTAAAATTATATATTTTTGGTAAATAAATATTTATTTTAATATTTGTAATGGGATTTTGGACTAACAAACAGTTAGTAATTACAAATATTTTAGAAACATAAAAGTAGGGCTGCTGCTGGGGGGGCAAGGTTCTATAACGGGGAGGCAGTTGCCCCCCTTGCCCCCCTGTAGATCCGCCCCTGCTGAATGAACGTCCACRTCTTTATCATCTCTGGGTAACAATACATAAAAAAAAACGTTTTTTCTCCGACAACTTGGGTGTGAAAAAACTACGGTTGTTAAAGCTTCGCTCTGCGCGACGTGCAGCAGGAGGGAGGGAGGAAATGATCCCGCGACACGATGGACCGATGTAACTAATCTACAGYGGGAGGGGGAAATTTAGAGGATTTATTCTTTCTATAYGTGTTTTAAAATGCTATAATTCTTCATTTATTTTCAGAATATTTCACACTCCTCCTGCTCAGTTGTCTCTGCGCTCACAGCCCTGTTGACACAGGTGCGATGATGTAACTGACTACAGGACGGTAGAGGGTAAATCTCTACCGTAGGCCAACTTCATATCTTTTCTACCGTCTATCCAAGATTTAAATTGCATGACTCGAGGTTACACTGGAGTGGCTGAGGTGACTTTGAAAAACATCAAATATAAATCTGATTTTCCACATACTGAACAGACCTGAGTGGGATTTGGAACAAAATTGGATCAGTCATGTTCAGACGGTCATGAAAAAATCTGATTTGTCTGCAGTGAACGTATGGGTGCAGTTGGAGGACATGGAGGGAGTTAGAGTGAGGATGACTCACTGTGGCGAGGGAACAGCTGAAAGAAGAAGAGGAATATATATTTATTTAAATCCTGAATTACTTTGAGTCTTACAGGATGTAGATGCTCTGAACACACTCTGAACACGCTGTGGTCAGTAACACACTTCCTGTTCTCTCTCTCCTCTCAGCCCGTCCACCGCCGTCACGCCCACCTCCACCTCCGCCACCAGCCGCCTCGGCTCCTCCCAAGTTCCCACCACTCCCATCACTCCCCTGCCTGCCTCCCCCACGGCCACCACCCCCTCCACCCCTGCGGCGCCCTCCCTGGCGGCGGCGGCCAACCCCACGCAGCCCATCCAGCTGAGGGACCTGCAGAGCATCCTGGCCACCATGAACGTTCCCACCAGCAGCCAGGGAGGTGAGAGCAGACAGGAGAGGAGCCCATGTGCAATTAGACACAATCTGTGTCGTTTTAACACGTTAGTAGTTTCCATCATTACTAGGGCTGCAACAACAATTAGATAAAAAACGATTATTAAAGCTTTGGCAACAAATTTCATTATCGATTTGTTGTGCTTCAGAACCGCATACTGGGCCATAGATCACCATTTCAGACAGACAGAACCAAAAAGAAGGCAGCAAAAAGTAAAGAATCAGAGAAAAATTATAAATTCTAATTATAATAATAAATTATTAAGGTTTTACATCTAAAAATCATATTTTATTATTTTCTTCTGTTTTCCTCATTTAGCAGCCTGTTAAATTTCTGTTATGTTTTATAGCTATAACCAAGTTTATTCATGTAGGAGAAATACACTTTTTTTCAGTCAGTATTTAATACAGCTGGCAAAATAAATTGTTAAAATATTTATGATGTGCTTCTGTTTTTTATTCAGCAATTATAAAAAAAAAATCCTTCATGTTATGAAAAGACCCTCTTAATTCAAGAGAAAACTCTGGTTTTAAAGAAAATGGCTGCTTATCAATTAATTGTTAGTCAATCTATAAGTTAAATCAACTTCAGATTAATTCATTAATTGATGACTTGCATCTCTAGTTTATACAGGAAAAATAATAGTAATAATAACTTTATTTATAAAGCGTTTTCAACAAAGTGCTGAACAAGTTTAAAAAGGTAAAAATCAATCTAAAAGAAGTTGTAAATGCAAGTAAAACATTGGGGGAAAAAGATAAAATAATGTAAAATTTAAGGCACAAGACAAAGTGCAAAGGTGGGTCTTTAGCTTTAAAAACTTCCACTGAGCAGACCAGCCTGATGTCTTGAGGGAGATCATTCCACAATAAAGGTGCACGAAAGAAAAAAGCATGACCTCCGATAGTTTTGCGTCTGACCTTAGGGATTACCAACAGACCAGTGCCCTGAGATAGGAGAGCAGGAGATGTAATGTGAGGGTGGAGAAGGTCTGAAAGGTAGGGAGGCGCTAGGCCATGTAAGGCCTTATAGGTGAGAAGCAGCACTTTGATATCTGCACGAACATTGCAGGGCAGCCAGTGGAGAGATGACAGCATCGGAGTGATATGATCCTATTTCCTTGTTTTAGTTAGGATACGAGCAGCTGCATTCTGAGCCATCTTCTCTTTGGAAGTCCAGAGGGAAGAGCATTGCAGTAATCAATACGTGCTGACACAAAAGCGTGGATGAGGACCTCTGCATTTTCAAATGAGAGTGTGTGTCTGATTTTTGCAATATTCCTGAGATGATAAAAAGCAATCTTTGTTACCTCCTTTAGATGAGATTCAAAGGAGAGTGTAGGGTCAAACAGCACACCCAAGTTCTTGACCTTTTCCCTGCATCTGATGTTATGACCATCAGTATTTAAACTAAGATTTTGGAACAAGTGGTGAAGCTTTGAAGGTCCAACAACCATAAAATCTGTCTTATCAGCATTAAGGAGTAAGAAATTAGTTGRTAGCCAACCCCTAATAGTGGTTAAGCAGGTTGTAAGGTTGGATAGATCGGTGCAGGTTCCAAGTGAAAAAGGCATATAAAGTTGCAAATCATCAGCGTAACAAAGAAAGGCCACATTAAAATGACACAAAAGAAGACCAAGAGGCAGAAGGTAGAGAGAGAATAGCAGGGGGCCAAGCATAGACCCTTGTGGGACCACATAGCCCACATTATTTATCTCAGAGAGCTCATTTTTAAAACTAACCCTCTGTGATCTTCCAGACAGATATGATCTCAACCATGAGAGTACTTTTTCATTGAATCCAATTGAAAGTTCAAGTCTGTCCAACAAAATGCAGTGGTCTACTGTGTCAAATGCAGTGGTCTACTGCGTCAATTGCAGTGGTCTACTGTGTCAAATGCAGCACTAAGGTCAAGCAGCAATAGTGCTGAGGGACTATCAATGTCAGCATTTGCCAATAAATCATTGACCACTTTGGTGAGAGCTGTTTCAGTAGAGTGGTTAGTTCTAAAAGCAGACTGAAATAATTCAAAGAAGTTATTTGTTGACAGGTAAGCAATAAGATGCTGAGAAACAATTTTTTTCAAAAACTTTAGGCAGGAATGATAGTTGGGAGATGGGTCTATAGTTAGCAGCCAGGTCAACATCCAGTTCMGGCTTCTTCAAGATTGGTGTTACAATCGCTGCTTTAAAACAGGCAGGGAAAACACCAGTAGAAAAGATGTAAGGACCTAGGACTAACCAAAGTTCCTTAATAGCCCAGGCAGGCAATATGTCCAAGGAGCAGTTTGTACTTTGAGCTACATAAACAACATTGGTTAGTCCAGACAGAGAGACAATCTCAAACTGAGAGAACCCTTGTGCAGTTGTAGTAGGCAGCAACGCAGAGAAGTCGAATGAGCAATCAGAGGATTGATTGATCCTGTTTCTTATTATTTCAGCTCTGTCACTGAAAAATATTAAAAGGTCACTAACTGTCAGATTTGAGCTACAAGTAGTTCATTTGTTCTCAGTGAGTTGAGACACAGTATTAAATAACAGTTTTGGGTTGGACTTATTGTTTGAGATTAAATCAGAGAAATAAGTTGCTTTAGCTGAAGACATTGATGATTGAAAGGAAAATAAAATGTCTTTCCAAGCCTGCAGAAATACTTCTAGTCTAAAATGTCACCAATGACGCTCAGCTTTTCTGCAGTTTCTCTTTAAGTTCCTGAGGTCCTCACTGAGCCAGGGCCTAGGATTCTTTTTGGGGGCTTTGAAGGCCTTTACGGGGGCAACAGAGTCCAATAGTTTAAAAAGTGCGTTGTTTAAATCCAAGGTCAACGAATCCACACAAAGGTCCTATGAAAAAATAGGGTCTAACACATCATGTAGMCGGAATTAATTTTGAACAGTACATCAGGACATATACAGCAAGAAGACCTAAGGTGTGTTGGCATTACTACGGGCCTGAGAAGAAGAAATAGTGATATCAAATAAAACTGCTGAGTGGTCTAAAATAGGAAGAATTCAATAATCAATCACAGATACAGTGGTTTGCAAAAGTATTCATACCCCTTGAACTTTTCCATATTTTGTCACATTACAACCACAAACATAAATATATTTCACTGGAATTTAATG
>NW_013952741.1:533274-535018 GCF_001266775.1 Austrofundulus limnaeus
CCAGTGAAATATATTTATGTTTGTGGTTGTAATGTGACAAAATATGGAAAAGTTCAAGGGGTATGAATACTTTTGCAAACCACTGTATATTCAGTCCATAGCCTAAAATAAGGTCAAGAGTGTGACCCTTACGTGTTGGCCCAGACACGAACTGTGTTAAGTTTAGAGAATAGATAATGTTCTTAAAGTCTTTAACTAGGGGGTTTGTCATCACAGCATACATGAATGTTGAAGTCACCTACAATTAAAATTCTGTCATAATGAGAAATAAAATATGACAGGAAGTCTGAAATTTCAGAAATAAAATGGTCCTTCCATTTAGGTGGGTGGTAGATCACTCCCTCCTYCATCCTCCTCCCCATGATCCTCTCCAGCTTTGGAGTCATCTTCTCATTACAGGGTATGATGGGGAATATATTAACAGAAACAATCATTGGCTGGTGCAGTTTCTCTGCCTCCAAAATATACAGTATATACATAGTTTCACATCCCGAGCTGAGCGGGGTCTAATGTTTTCCTCAGACACCAGCTGAAAGAATGAATACTGGGCTCGTGTTTGCCAGGTGTTGGGTGCCAGGGTACTGAAGAGTTTCTCAGTTGTGCGAGGCTCTGTGTGCTGGAGATTAAACTCAAGAGTTTATTAACAAAATAACATCAAAAAACTCCAAACTTCTGCTAGTTTATTTTATCATTTAGATTATTTATAGCTTTCCTTCGTCTTGCTAGGTAAAATACTTGAAGCTCTGTTGGTTTTGGATAGATGGTTGAATAAATAACATTTAATGACTCCATCTTGAAGCAGTTCCTGGTAAACACCTTGACAACATGTAAAACATTTCTAAATCCTGTCATCTAAAATACTGTGATTTTTCAGATCTCTTGAARTGGGGTTCTCTGGAAAATGTATGAACATTTAATATCTTACCTGCTGTAGACCGCTTTGTTGAATGACCTCAGTTTGGAGAAACAAATTTTGGTTCTGCTGATGAGCTAAAGGCTAGTCCGAATGCAGCCAAAACCAAGGTGGATTGTTGAAAAAATCTTAAATGTCACAGTTATTTCGGCAGTCAATTTATAAAGCTTTAAACCAATGTTAGTCTTTCATTTTACAAATTTTTTTTTGTTATTTTGTGCGAGCACAAATAGAAGCAGCAGCTAGCTTTAGAACTTCCTTTCAAACTGAAGTCATTCAGCACTATCTACCGCAGAGAAGATATTAATTGTTCAAAATCTTTGGACAGATGCTTTTTAAAATGTCTTAAAATGTCTGAAATATTTTTTCAACATTGACCCTTCACGAAAAACGTCCCAGTGGTTCTGATAGTTTTATGTTTTAAACTATGTGTGTGTGTGTATGTGTGTGTACTGCAGTGGACCTTGCCAGCGTCCTGACCCCTGAGGTTATGGCTCCCATCCTGGGCAACCATGAGGTGCAGCAGAGGTTGATGCCGTTCCTGCCGACGGGCGAGTCTCTGCCTCAGAGCTCAGAGGAGCTACACAACACGCTCAGCTCGCCTCAGTTCCAGCAGGTGTGTTTACCCTGTACTCAGCTTCTGGTTCACACTGCTCAGTTTGACAAACACAAGAATCTAGTTTGTGTTCAGCTTCCAGCTTGTAATCAAAGATGTTCAGGTGTAAATAATACCCTGTGGCAATTGTACATCGTTTTTTCCTGGACTGAACTTAAAGGTGCAGTATGTAACTTTTCTAAAAATATATTTTTAACATATTTGTTCACTCTGTC
>NW_013952741.1:541927-547544 GCF_001266775.1 Austrofundulus limnaeus
AGTCTGCTCTTATATTATGGCTGTATTTGTTGAATCATGTGTTGTAATTTTTCCGAGTTAAACTGTGGTGAACCATGTAAATACACACTCTTTGAAATTTGTGAAATTAAGTTATGTTATATAGTAAATCTTAAAAATGTAAAATGTGTGTTACTGCTGGAAAAAAATGCAGAAAAATAGTAAGTTTTTTCTTACTTGTTGAACTGATGTGGAAAAGAAAAGGAGCAGAATAAATACAGAGAAAACAGGAAAGTTAAGTAAATCACAGTAAAAGCATTAAAATATATATTTAACCCTAAAATATCCTGAATCATTTTACAAAAGTAATTTATTCAATAAATAAATGGACAGAGAGCACAACCCCCCCAATGTTAGACCTAAAGTTACGCCCTTGGTTCCGGTTCAGTCTTCTTATCAGTAATTGGCACGCTGTGTTCCACTGATATCTCAGTTTTCTCCAGCTGTTCTCCAGATGTCAGCTGTTGAGGTTTTTCCTGTTGTTTGTTTCCAACCGAAACTTTGTTCAGGAAATACTTCATGTTTGAAGCCAGAAGTTGAGCTCCAGTTTGATTTAGACATTCCATCAGACCTGAAGAGATGTTTTCTCTCCCAGAAGAGATCAAAGTTATCCACAAAACTCACAGAGTGGTCAGCACAGAGCTTTTCCAAAAACCCATTAAGARCCAACAGTCTGCTGAACCTCTCGGCCCGTCCTCTGGCTGTAGGAMCGGGCCCACTGAGGAACACATCCATGTTGATTTTTAACTGCATTCAGCAGCTGAATGAAATCCTTCTTCGGGATTTCTGACTGTCTGTTCAAAACTTCATCACTTCCTGTATGAATGATGAGGGTCTTCAAAGTTGGATGCTCAGCTGCAATTTCCAGAATCTTCTCTGTGAGGTCAGACACTTTATCAGCAAAACTCAGAACTTTGACTTTTTTCTTGTTCCAGAAGCCTCTGATCTCATTCACCATTTTGTCTGTAACAACGTATCAACATTTCTTGATTCTTGAAAGTCTCTTTTTGGACTTGCTTTGGCTTTGAGCTGGATCTGGATCTGGTCTTAGATCCCTCACTGAGATCAGATAGTGAACTTTGATCAGACTCACCAGCTTCTTCCAGTGGTGTGAATCTGTTTTGAAGAAACACTGCTTCATTTCTCTGGCCTTTATCAGTTTTGATTACAGCCTGTTTCTGCTTTATTCTCCTTGCTGGAGGAGAAAAGGCATTTCTCTGTAATTCTGGCCATTCRATGTCATCTAAGAGCTGAATCCTTCCTGAGAGATTTTTTGGTCTGGCACAAACAGAGTTCCATACARTTTTACCCTCTGAAGCAGCTTCCATCTCCTCTCCATGTTGATCTCTCATCTCAGCCTTCTCCCCCATTTTAACGCATGTTGAGTTCTCCAAAGCATTCATCTCTTCCAAACGATGGATCTTGAGCTCCAACACCGTCACCTTTTGGAGAAGCTGGCAGAAATCCTCTTTGGAAAAGTAAGGAGGCATCTTGAAGTTTTTATTCACTCTCAGCAGATGATGTTTCAAAAATCTTCTCAGGTTCTTCAACAGTCAAAAATAAAAATTCAATATTCTTTTTTTTATTCAAGATCATCCATCACAATCGTCACCAGCGTATCTCTGTTGTTAAAACAATTTACCATAAAAAGGTTCTTTTCATCCAGCTGGAGTCACGGTCCTGAGCAGTCCAGTCCTTGCTCACTCATATCAGTCCACCTGCAATGTGGCCTTGGTCCGTCGATCTCCTAGTGGTTCCTGTGACAACGCCAAACTGTTATGGCAATATTTATTTAACAAAGACAGAAATACGTGGTCCAAGAATGAAGGTACTCCGTGGGATGATCAGCTGAGTTTTATTGCAACAACAGGAACACAGAGAACAACCTGGCCTGTCTCTGTGCCTCTGCTTCTCTCTGTCACTCCACTCTGTCCACTGTGTGTGTCCACTCACTCGAGAGGCCTCATATATATATATTAACAAACACCATTATGTCATCTTAGCAAGATTTGATACAAGGTCAACAGAAAACACAAGTGATATCTAAGAATGACTGTTGTTAGCAAATCTTGTTCTGACTTTAATCATTCTATCTGCAGATGAACAGCATGTCATGAAAATCTAGGTCATTAAAGGATGTCATGAATTACTGGCTTAAACCWAAAAGTATTAGTTCCATTACAACCAGAAACAGTTAAATCGTCTTCAGATTGTCCAAAACTCGACAGCAAGACTCCTAACCCAAACCTCCAAATTCACCCACATCTCCACGATCCGAGCAGATCTTCACTGGCTTCCAGTTGAATTCAGAATCTGGTTCAGAATCCTGGTCCTCATCCTTCAGAGCTCTTCATGGCCAAGTCCCAGAATACATTAAGTCTCATTTCCCCTTACAACCCCAGACGAGACCTCCGCTCACAAGATCAACATCTCCTTATGGTTCCCCTCACTCGCTTCAAGACCCGTGGTGACCGTGCTTTCTCTGTGGCCCCCAGGCTCTGGAATGAACTCCCTTTTAATCTGCRCTCCCTTGATAACATCGTCTCTTTCAAGACTCTCCTAAAACCTCACTTTTTCTCTGAAGCGTTTAGCTAACCGTTTCACCATTACTGCCAGCCTACCTCCGTTGTAAATGCTTCGCCAATCTGTGTTTTCTTTAATATTGATCTCTTACTTACTTATTCTATAATGGTTGTGAAGCTTTCTTATTCTATTCAGTGTTTTTGTTTGAATCTCAGTGTTTCCTGTCTCTCTGCAGGCTATGAGCTTGTTCAGCAGCGCTCTGGCTTCTGGACAGTTGGGGCCTCTGATGAACCAGTTCGGCCTGCCTGCAGAGGCTGTTGAAGCAGCAAACAAAGGAGGTCAGTGGTCTCCCCTCATTACACGCACACACACGTTTGTTCTTCTATCCTCGTGGGGGACTTTGCATTGACTTCCATTCATTTTTCAGTCATTTCTGTAGCCTAACCCTGATCCTTTACCCAAACCTAACCTAAACCGAATCCCCCACCCAAAATCGGCATCCATACCGGTGGGGACCAGACTTTGATCCCCATAAGAAGCATTGGATCCCCTCAAGGCTGTCTGTTAAATGGTCCCCATGATGTAGCAAATATACATACACACACACACACTTGAATGACATTAACAAAACCTTTTCTAAATATTGTAGTCTGCGTGGAAAAACATTATCCTAGGTTAAATAACTTGAAAATGAAAAAAAACATTATTATGTAGAGCCATAAAGCATTGTCCTTATTTGGAAATGAATATTTTAACTTGCAATAATCAATAAAAACCTAAAGGATTGTGATTTATTTAATTTAATAATAAAATCAGCTTGTTAAAACTATTCAAATGTGTAGTTGTATTAATTAAACTTATGCATTAATTGCAGTAGTATAAGTTGTTCATGTGTAACACTACAACTTATCCTGCCTAATATGGGACATTTTTGAATATTTGAAGAAAACAAGCTCATATATTGATCTCTTTTAGTACAAAATGTATGATTTTACTCAGTGCTTCATTACTGCCACCTGCTGGTAAATACACATACTTGGTTAATGTACTGATTTTAATATATTGCAAGTATATTTTTTTAATTTAGTTAATGTGTCAGTATTGTTATTTTTTAGTATTTTATAATACAAAGTTTTTAGGAACATAGGTGCCGTTGAAGTGAAGACTCAACTGTTAGTCACATATCAGGTTGTTTGCACAGTGAGGTGCAGTGTTAGTAATATTAAACCTAGAGGTTAAACATTTCCTTTTAAATAGGTTAATAGATGATAAATCAACACTTTAATTCTCATTTCCTTACTAAATCTTATAAAATTGGAGTTGTTTTAACAGCTGAGAAACTATTTGGWAGAATAAGTGTTTCAAACGTTTGTTGTGCAGATGTGGAGGCGTTTGCGAAGGCCATGGAGACGGAGACCAAGCCGGATCAGGACAGTGACTCCAAAGAGAAGGAGGATGATGAAGACATGAGTTTAGACTGAATGAAGATAACCTAACACTGCTATTTATTTCTATTTATTTAACTGCTGCTGTTTTTGTCTGAAGACAGACTATTAAGCTAAAGACTTAATGTTGCTAAAACTGTGACTCTCAGCTAAGAGCACTTTGAACCAATATCTGCTGATTTAGCTCAGTGATTGTTGAAGCTGCATGTTCTCTCTTCACACCAGAGTAAAACCTGAAAAAACACTATTATCCTGCTGTTGTCATTTCATCTGCTTTAGATTGTTAATGTCCTTAAACAACAAAATGCTTAAATTTCTTAAAATATTTCAAAAACTTTATTTTCACAGAGCACATTATGTTTTTACCACTCCTACACAGACAAACATTAACACATTTGGTTGTTTATCTGGAACATTTTCCACCACGAGACACAAACTGAATCACAATCAAGTAAAAGGTTGTGTGTCTGTCAGACACAAACATCTGAAGATGAGCTGCAGCACTATGAAGAAATGCCAACGCTGAAATATCACATTTGATTGGATCATTATTTATTTCACTGTCACTGCGGTTTCAGGCACGTTTCCACTAAATCTAAAAAGCTACTGCTGTCGGCACAGAGCAACATCCACTTCTGAACACGAGTCATAAAAATACAATCAGTTGTCGTCCAGCTGATCTTGAACACTGTGACAAAAGCTACAGTGACAGGCTCTGTGGGCTGGACTTGTTTCAGCTACTGAACAGAAAATTCCTGAGAAATAAAATGTGACACAAAGTCAGACCAAAGAGGAATCTAACAGTGCATTTCATAAAACTCATTACTGGGTAATGACAAATACAACACTAAACAAAACACCTGTAAAACCCAGTGTCTGTGCAGCAGAACAACAAACACACTCGTCAGACCTGCCACAGGTTCTGAACTAGTTTCTTTTAATTAAGATAAATATGTGAATTTGAGTCAGTTCATTAGAGACAAACAGCAAACAAAAAAATAAATTAAAGGCCTCTTCTTTCTTAAAAACATTTTCAATCACAATCCAGTAATATTTCATTCAAATGACTTAAAAAATGCTTCATCACAGTGTTAAAAAGGCTTTTACAAAATCTACAGTGGGATTTTATTAGATAAAATAAATACTTAAAAAATAAAAAACCAAAAATGTGCAAGTACTAATATATTTTTTCTTTTCAGAAATGCACAAATCACAGGTGTACATTTCTTATAAATATGTCAGGAACCATAAAGGTGAAGAAAGAAAACAAGAACAATAAAAAACAAAAGCACTAATAATGTGCTGATTAAACATCTCTAACATAGAGCTCATCAGAACGTTACACACACACACACACGTTCTTGAACCCCGTGGGGACCTTCCATTGACTTCCATTCATGTTTAGACTTTATATCCTAACCCTGACCATATACTCTAAAATTAACCTCACAGAAACTTACCTGACCCTAAAMCTAACMCCACACCTGTAACATGCATTTGGACCCATGGGGACCTGGCAGTGGTCCCCACGAGGATGCTTTTTTTGGTTAAAAAATTCCCCACGTTGCAAGACCACACACACACACACACACACACACACACACACACACACACACACACACACACACACA
>NW_013952741.1:548963-551889 GCF_001266775.1 Austrofundulus limnaeus
GTCTTCAGTTCATCTCAGACCCCTGGTGTCGACTCTGAACCACTTCAGAGTCCTCTGGAGCAGTCTTAACTTTTCGGGAGAGTAAGAGTGATTCTTAGACTTAAGAAGTTTGATAACTGGAACTTACACTTAAGTCTGAGAGTAGGAGCAAATCTAAGAAATTTTCAGCACTTAAGTCTAAAAATCCACTCTAAGAAGTTCGATAAATACGGGTCCAGAGCTTTCAGTACAGTCTGTGTTCTTAGCCATTGTAGCAATGCTGTGTTGCATGCAGGTGTTCCCCTTTGTCATCACTTCCTGTTACTGGACACGCTTAAAACTCAACAACTGTTCAGCATGGTTGGTTTTGTTTTAATGCATTATTAATGTTCTCTTTCCAAAGATGCATTTGTATTTATCTTGAAAATTTGATGTCACAGGCACCTTAATAAGCAAAAACCTGAATCCTGTTCCCAAAGATAAACAAGCTACAGAAATGATGCAGCTTTCTAGGTAATTTACCAAATTTTCCACTCTGGCTGCCTTTCTGCAGCAGGAAGATTAAAGATGTTTGAAAAGAAGCAGTCCTGTTTGGCTCTGAGCTAAGAGGTACTCACGTCGATGAGCTGTTTAACTTCTGGCTTCCGCAGATCGCTGCTGATCTTTGCTGCTAGCAGCACACATGCAGCCGCCACAAGTTTCCTGTTGTGCTTGTTGAGACGACCCTGCAGCACCAGCTTCTCAAAGTAAACAAATGCTATCGCTATGGTGACAGGCTGCAGACTGCACTCCTCGCTCACGGCCCTCATCTCCCGCTTCAGGCTAGAGGGAAGGAGAAGTCACCGTTACTCATCACCTCCCAACGAGTGTGTGCGTGAGTACTTTGGACCAGATCCAAACCCAAGGCTCAACCCTTCCAAACACCATCTATAAATCAAAAGAGATGAGTGRACCTTCTTATCTTGCTCAGTGTCAGCTTGATGTGAGGAAACTTCTCCCTGAAGGTCTCGTTCATGTCCTTCTTCAGGTCAGATGGCTTCACGTACTCAATGACAGTCGTCTGCAGAGACACAAACACAAACCAGCGGCTCAATACAGAACCAGGCCACGTCAGCAGGAGCAGACAGGGATGGTTTTTAGTTGGCTTGGAAGGTGTCAATTTTCTCTCTCTCTCTCTCTCTCTCTCTCACACACACACACACACACGGCTAGTGATTACAGCCTTGTGACGTAATAAGCAGCAATAAAAATCATGTGAAAGCAACACAACGGAGTTCTTCTCTCTGACAGGACTGGAGGCTGTTCAGAGACTGCACCACTCGAAAAACTGAATGAGAGGATGTTACAAGTCGAATGAAACAATCCTTGTCCTATCACACACACACACCCTTGTATTTGCATCAAACTGAGGACATTGCTTGACTTCCATTCATTTTTGTATGGCTAACTCAGACATTTTCCCTAAAACTAACCATTACTGGTCTGTAGTTATAACCTGAACCAGAACTTAATTCACTCCATACCTCTAAACCTAACTATTGAAGCACAGCAGAGCTGCAAACAAAGTGAGGACCTTGAAGAGGTCCTCACTTTACATCAAAGACCTCATTTTGATAGTAACTATGGCACAAATGGTCCTCGCTCTGTAGTCAAAACAAGTACACACACATGTTTGTTCTTCTATCCTCATGAGGACTTTGCATTGACTTCCATACCGGTCATATCTATAGCCTAACCTTGACTCCTTATCCTAAACCTAACCYAAACTTAGCTCACACCTTAGTCTTAACCCGAACTATAACCCACCAACAGTATTTTCTTCAATGGAGACCGGGCTTTTGTCCTCATAAGGAACAGTGTGTCCTCACGAGGCTGTGTGTACTGGGGAAATGGACAAATATYAGCCCTACTAGGTAACAAAAACATGCACACACACACAGACACAAAAAGTATGAACCAATACTCAGAATGTTGAGAGAAAACAGAAAATATAAATAAGTCTAAATTCACTTTGGTAATAACCCAGTCATTACTGCTCACCTTCAATGTTTTTACCACTGTCTGTCTGTGTCTGTTAGCAAAATATTTCATGAACCAGAAGATGGATTTTAATAAAACTCAAAAAATAGTTGTTATATGTACATTTACAACTGAATAACTTGGAATCAACCTGATGTAGGGGTCACCCTGGTGAAAAAAATACTTTTCTATTGTTTTTTAAACAAGATGGTTGCCACAGCCTGATGAGGTCCTTAGTTTTGTTGGCAGTGTACTTTGGCTCATTGTCCTGCTGCATGATAACATTACTCCAGATTAGTTTGGATGAATTTCTCCATAAATTGGCAGAAAAATGTGTTTCTGTACACTTCAGAATTTATTCTGCTGCTGCCATCATCAGGTAAATACATACATAAATATTAATGAGCCTGTTCCAGAAGCAGCCATGACATTACGTGCACCATGCTTCACAGATGAGCTTGTGTGCTTCAGATCAGCAGCAGGTTTTTTCCCCCCTTTCTCCACACTTTGGCCTTTCCATAACTTTGGTAGATTAATCTTGGTCTCATCAGTCCATAAGTTTGTCTTCCAGAGCTTTTGCAGCTAATCTCTGTATTTCTTTATAAATTTCAATCKGTCCTTCTGATTCTTCTTACTGATGAGTGGTTTTGGCCTCTATATCTCTGCTCTCTGAGTCTTCTTCTAACAGACCGTGATACCTGCACTCCTGAACTGTGGAGGTCGTTGGTGATGTCACCTACTGATGTTTTTTTTCCCACAGCTATCACAATATTTCTGTCATCAACTCTTTTCTCATGCTCTTTTGATCTTAAAGGGATCCACGATTAGTTGTAACATTAAACTTTATTTGATAAACATTTATTTTAACGGTAAAATAAAGACTGTAAAAATACTGTAGGATGTTTAGTTTTGTAAATTTTTTAAAATA
>NW_013952741.1:553471-554944 GCF_001266775.1 Austrofundulus limnaeus
AAAAAAAAAACTACGGTTGTTTCGCTATGCGTGAGCGCACGCACGCACATGTGTGTGTGTACAGGTTTTTGCTTCATGGTGGGTACAATTATTGACCATTTCCCCGGTACACACAGCCTGGTGAGGTTAGGGTTTGGGTCAGGTGTGTAGTCTACCTGGGAGGTTATGGTTGGCTATAGAATTGACGGGAAAAAGAATGGAAGTCAATGCAAAGTCCCCATGAGGATAGAACAACAAACGTGTGTGTGTGGGAGGTGTGGAGCGGAGCCGGCGAGCAGAGCGCAGTGTTATTAGGAGAGATGAGACTGTCGGCAGGCGACCATTGAAACTGCTGGATTATTTTTATGGAACATGATGAAAACCAAACTGGTCGCACTCTAGAGCCCTGATTATTGCACTCCAAGCAGTCCTTTGTGATATGAATATTGCACACATTGATATTGCAATGACAATTAATTTGCAATATATTGTGCAGCCCTAAAATAAATACACCAATCTTTTTGATTTATTTGTGAAAAGCTGACATAATGACAGGGAAATACATTCATCATAAAGAAAACAGGACTTCTGTTGAGAAACCCACCTGGATAAATCAGATTTATACAATTCAAAAGCAAAAATKCTAAAACTTCAACATTTGTATCAASTTACTCTTTGGCTATATTTAGGTTGCAAAAGATTTAGACGTATTTGGTCTTTAARATCTAATTTGGGTGGCCAGAAAGTCAATTTAAAAAAGCCTGAAGAAATTTGATTAAAGTGATTTGGATAAATGGGTATAAATCTAATTTAGTGCAACTTTGTGCTTAAAATAAAATCTGAAYGTTCATGAAGGGATTTAAGGTCTGATCAAGTCTTTGGAGTCTGAATTGTTAGTAAAGTAATTGTTGTAATATATCAGAATATACATTTGCATATAAACATAATAAAGTGACCCAACATATAAAAAATGTTGCCGTTCTGCTCACCACATATGATGCAAATATCAGGACCCTCTTGTGTCTCCCACAGGGCCACTGAGGGTCGCTGAGCAGGTTCGGGTCATAATCTGCTGCCTCGTCTGCATCTGAAACACACGACAGACACGTGTGAATCCTGCGAACTGTAGCAGGAGCGGGTTCGGGGTCAGAGACGTACGTGGGTCTTGTGCGACACTGTTGTTCAGACGAGCTGWGGCGGAGCTTCTCGGCCCGGTGCCACGGAATCGGGACTGAGGGGTCTGAGCTGGGCAGCTCTCTGGCACGCTGCTGTTCTTCTGTCTCACYAACGCATTGGTCGGGTAGAGGAACTGAGCGTAGGACACCGTCTACACAGCAAAAACAGCAGTGTTAACATTTCAGTGTTAAGCGTTTGGGTGTTGATTTACCCCCCCCCCCCGTGTTATTTTAACACTTGCTGAATAAACTGACAACCAGCGTTGGTGTCAATTCACAATGTTGATTTCCTCAGTGTTGTCTCAACACTGGACAGTGT
>NW_013952741.1:555938-557826 GCF_001266775.1 Austrofundulus limnaeus
GAAAAACTAGTACAACTGAACTATTCAGACATTTTATTTTCTAATTCTTATTATGTAGTCTTAAAGGTGTTTAAAGATAACCCTGATTGATTTGAGAGAAAGATCGTGGAAAGAAGTTGGATTATTTAGGTAGACAACAGGCTAGCAGCTTTTACTTTTTGTATTTGTAGTATTCACCAAATATTTGCATACAGTTTATTTCTGTTGTGAGTATAAAAACAAACAAAAAAATTATTCTGTTATATTTTGCCACATTTTCAAAGAGCCACATGTGGCCCCAGAGCCGCAGGTTGCAGACCCCTGCACTAGTGTTCATTTTAACACTATATTTCAACACTGTTGAAATGTTAATGTGACACCCAATATTGTTGAATATTAAACACTGGCTGGTGTTAAATAAACAAAAAAAATGGGTCTTAAAATTTAAAACTTTCACAAATGTTATTTTTACACCAGCGAGTGTGGACACATACAGACACTTTGTTGGTGTTGAAATTAACACTGTGTGTGTTAAATTAACACTGGCATTTTTGCTGTGAGACACTTGTTAATGGGAGTATTTAACTGTAAATAAAAAAGCTGTTTATTATAAATATAAGACTAACCTTCCCAAAGGCACCCAGCTCCACACCTTCCAGTGCAGGAAGCAGATCAGGAGCCACCACAGAGGACAGCCTTTGTCTCTGAGTGTCCAGCTTCGGGTCACTGTTCACAAAAAGACAACACGTCACTTCCAGCAGCTGCTTCAAACGCACAGCTTGTTTCTGACAACAGCGTGGATCACACAGGGTGTGTGTGGGGGTGATGAAAACGTAACAATGAGGAGGCGGGTGCTAACTGCTTGGGGTGGTGCTTTGGTTTTGTACCTGAGGTGAGCACTCTCTCCATAGGGCAGCACTGAGAAAGCAGCATATAGTGACCGCTTGGCACAGATCAGCATGATCCTGCAGGACACAGCAAGTACAGGCAGACAAAACAGATGACGTGTCAGTCCACGAACAGCAACAACACTCACTACCACACCACAGCTACTCTGCACAGAACAGCCATCAGCTGAGGCGACAGAGAAGTCAGTCAGTGTTCGAAGGCTCACACAGCGATTCAACTACCAGCCACAACTCACAGCGGCTACGCTGGATGAGATCCAGTTACTCTCATTTATTACCATCACACTCAAGTCACAAAGCTGAGAAATAAACAAAGAGCCMAAGATTTTCTGCCATTTGTGCACGTGTATTTTATAAAGTCATTACCAAGTAATATGCTGTTACAAAACAACCCTAAATGTTGCATTTTACTGAATTAATCCTCAACATTTACACATTTGCTTTTTGGTTTATAGTCTCTTTTGTAGTGTTGTGTAGGGGAGAAGGGTGGTTGAGTGGCATCTGTTTGATCATGACAGTGATATTGATGCTGTGCAGCCAGGAATAACTGAAGCAGAGAGCCATGTCACAGGTCTGGTTGTTTATTTACGGTATCGAGAAAAGACAAGTGTGTGTTTGTGCGTTTGTGTATAATATAATTTGTGTGTTTGTGTAATATCAGTATATATTGGTTATCGGCCATAATAGCAATAATTCTATTGGATATCGGCTGAAATTTTCATATCGGTGCATCCCTACTATTCATGTATCGAAATATTCAGCTCATTTGGGAACCTGTGACTGCAGGTATTAGTAACTTTTATACTTCTGGAMATCAAAAAGAAAAAAAATTGTATAGGTCCTCTGGACGGGTTCTTCTCTAATGAAACGTTTCGTCTCTTCTCCAAGAGACTTCTTCAGTCTGACAGTTTCAGACAAAATTCAGGCTTTTAAGCACTGCCTCCATGTGACTGATACTCACATCACATGGCTATCGTTGACACCTAATTAACACCTATTGT
>NW_013952741.1:558256-562050 GCF_001266775.1 Austrofundulus limnaeus
TTTTTTTCTTTTTGATTTTTTACCCGGATTACTGAGATGCATCAGGACACTTCTGGAAATACTTGACTGCCTTTTAAAAACTTTCCCCTCCACAGATAYACGTTGAAATTCTTCAATTGTTTCTAAATGTTGTTCTCAGACTTCAGCTATTTTGTCATCTTAGGCTACTTTTGCTAATTGTACCTTTGAGCTACAGTTTTGTTCATTTTAGCAGATTGTATCAAAAMTTGGTTTCTTTTGTGTTCAGAGTAAAATAAAACTTCTCTGTACGCATCTTACATAACTCTGTGACTTAAATGTCTTGGTAATGCACAAAAAGCACAAACTAATGCTAACTAAGTAAACAAAACAAAAAAAAAACACGTTACAAGCAATTAAACATGAAACATCAACCAGAGCTTCAGGACACAAGACACAAGTGGAGAAACCGGCTCGTCACGGTCTTCACAACACCAACAACACAACCAGTAAACCTCCACAAACAGCTCCATACAAAAACCACCACATCTGCAGCTTCTGCCACAAAAACACGTTGCAGTAAACACCGGAGCCGAAGGCAGGATTTAAAGTCTCATATGTGGCGGCACGTTGCAGTGCTGACATCTGCTATAGTGTTCATTACCTTCAGTTACATAATCTACAGGTTCGCCTCCACTCGGGAACAAATAGAAACAGAAAGTCAAACCTTTGAGACAGTTCAAGGTTGATTGGCACACACCAGCAGAAAACACACACGCTTAATGAGGTGTATGTGGAAATGATTATGAAGTGCTGGATTATGGTAAAGTGGAAGACAAATGGAAAAAAAATGATTAAACAAATAACAATTAAGGGGTTGTGTGATTATGTCAGAGTGCAAAGTCAGAATATCAAAAACGATGACATATCAAGACAGTTTTATAACACCCATGTGGTCAGAAGGCTGCTAACTGTGTGTAATTTAAGCTTTGAGAAACCCTTACCGCTGGTGCAACATGGTGTTAAATTTCCTCACTGCACCGCTTTTGGAGTTTGCTAAGTATCCAAAGTGATTAAATTTACTGCAGCAATCACCACACAGTGTTCCTGGTACTCCTCTGCAGCCTCTCAGCCAGAGGTAAGCAGCTTATAACTCTAATTGTTCCTCCAATACAAAACAGCCTTTGTTTTGTTTACTTTTCTTTTTTGTCAGCATGTTTTAAAGGTATATCTGAAGACTCACCTGCATCCCCTGGTATCATACTGCCTCATACTCTTAATGAAGTGGACTTTCTTTGGCACTTTGGGTCCTGGAGAACCAGAGGTGTTCCTCAGCCTGTGCATAAAGACCTCTTTAAGAAAAAAATTCTCAAGCAATTTTAAATGTGGGMTAACTTCTTCTGTGATTATTTTATTAGTCTTATATGAGATGTTTTCCAGTGAGAGAGTCAAACAGCCCTGTGTTTTCAAACAAACATCACCCCACATAATACATGTAATTTTAAATGCAATGTCTTGTCTAATTACACAGTGATAAACAGGAGAAGACAGAGGAATAATGTTCTCAGTTACACAGCATGTTATCACAGGTTTCAGTGGAGAGAAAATACTGGAAAGYAAAAACGGAAGTGATTTCCTCTGGTGATACCTTTTTCTCGAGTCATGACATACGGAAGTAAGTGGCCTTTTTTTCAAGGCCGACAGACATTTTTGTGGTGAGACCCCGACCAGCAGTGAGCTCACCTCGGACGTGAATCCACGGGGGTTCCGGCCGGGACCGGGCTGAGTGCGGCGGGTGTTGACTTGGCTCGTGAGCACGGCTGGTGTCCGGCTGGGACCGGAGACAGAGGGGTGTCCGGGGTGAGCGTCTCCACCGCACCGCCGCTCTCTAAAAACACCTCGTTGGGTCCAATGGAACCCGTAGCGGTCGGTCCCGGAGCCGGAGACGTTACCACGGAGGGCCGGACAGGATTGAACACCCCTGGTAAACTGGAGGATGAGCCGTTACCRGCCGCGAAGGTTTCGGTCACCTGCTGGGTCCCAGGTCCTTCATTAGGCTGCTGCTCCGCCGCAGCGCCGTCTCTGTCCCCGAGCCGTGGTTCCTCCGCAGCATTTTGGTCGTCATTTACGTTAAGCTGACAAAGGGGTCGTCCGTCGAGAGAGATATTATTGAGAAACAGCAGAGCGGCCTGTCTCCTTCGGGAATCTTTTACTTTCCTCCGCGGCTCTCGAGCAGTTCTCGTTGGTTTGCTGTCACTAGACTGCAAACCGCACAGAGCTGTCGCCATTCTAGTCTGAAGGCAGCTGCCAAAACGAACGCCGGTGTCTGAGCTGGCCCCGCCCACTTCACACTGATTGGCTGTAAAGATATTTAGAACGCCTACAATAGGAAATCTGCGCTTGTGATTGGTGTTTAAAGAAAACCGTCACTGCTCGTACGTGATTGGCTGCTGGGTTGTAGTAGGCGGAGTGTAAGTGACGACGGACATTTTACTACAAATACTACTGTACACAATTTTAATGCAGCTACTACATTTTAATGTTTGAACAATATGGAAGCCCATTTCCGCCACCCTGATAAAAAATAAATAAAACTTGTATCTCATAATTATGACTTAGCTACCTCATAATTATGGAGTATCTCATAATTATGAGATAGCTAAGTCATAATTATGAGATAGTATCTTACAATTATGACTTAGCTATCTCATAATTATGACTTAGCTATCTCATAATTATGAGATAGTATCTCATAATAATGAGATAGCTAAGTCATAATTATACTATCTCATAATAATGAGATAGCTAAGTCATAATTATGAGATACAAGTTTTATTTTTTTATCAGGGTGGTGGAAATGGGCTTCCATAGACCTACAAGTATAAAATGAACCAAAATTAAAAAGAAACGTTAGAGCTGCAGCAATAACCATGTTAACCATGACAAAAATGGTGCCTGTCACTTGGACAGCAAAGAGGCAGACTGAAAAATAAGTTTCAAATAGTGTGTGAAGACTAAGTATTTTTCAAATTCTTAAACTCTGAATGACAAAGGACTCTGATGGTCCCACGTGTCAATTTTTATGTTTCTGCAGTATTTTATGAAGAACAAACGAAAAGCTAGGACCATTTACTGCCAGTTTCAAAGCAAATATTTTGAGCTAAAATAAAATAAAACTGCTGTTGACTGTGCTCTCTATTGTGGGGCGATTTCAGAGAAAAGTTATGTGGCAGAGACAAAAGCCAGAGAACATTTTTTAAAGACATTTAAATGATCTTAACATATTTCTATGATGAAATGTCTGTACATTAAGTCAAATACTGTATATTTAAAATAAAAAAGTTCTCCTGAATGAGCTGAACATTTACAGTATGGTGCAAAAAGTACAAAAATAAAATAGTGTGATTGTAGAATCAACACTCAAATATAAGGTGCTTTAATGCATATATCACCCTTAAATTTTAAAATCCCAACTATATCAACAAGAGTAGTCCTAAAAACATCAAACACTGCACAAAGATAAAGAAACTGGCTCCTGTCTGATGCTAACATTCTCAGAAAACATCAAAATAAGATCCACCTGTGGACAGCTGACATGATCTTTTTAAGAGTAAGTTGTATAAATCTCACTGGAAAAACAAAAAACATAACAGGAGGAGCCCACGAGGAGAAATAAACTTAATGAACATTATTCCAGTGAAAACGTACCTGGTAGATGTAAATGTGAAATACTTTGGTCTACACAGAACTTTAACATTTTGTGCCCGTTCTTCTTAGAATGGAGGAGGACCTACGTTGCTGCTCACCATATACTGTAACACTGAATACATTATATA
>NW_013952741.1:567738-573785 GCF_001266775.1 Austrofundulus limnaeus
CAGCACCTTGTTGAATCTATGCCACGAAGAATTGAGGCAGTTCTGAAGGCAAAAGGGGGTCCAACCTGTTACTAGTGTGGTGTACCTAATAAAGTGGCTGGTGAGTGTATATATTTTTGGGCTGTATACTCTGATCATATGTGAAGAAAATCCATCAAAATCCACCATGGAGAAAAAAACTCTCTAAACAAATCATTAAAAGACCCACCATGAGTATATGTAGACCACAACTGTCGGCACTGAAAAGGTWGTGGGCATAAGAATTTATTATCTGTTTGTTTTGCATTTATGTGTTTACACAAAAAAGATCACACTCTAAYATTTCACTGGACCACCTTTAGCTTTGATTATGACACACATTCCCTGTGCCATTGTTTGGATAAGCTTCTGCAGTGTCACCAGATTTATTTCCATCCAGTGTTGCAAAGTTTTCACCAAGATCTGTCATTGATGATGGTAGAGTCTGACCGCTGCACAAAGCCTTTTCCATCACATCCCAGAGATTCCCAAYGGACTCTGTGGAGCTAATCCATGTGTGAAAATGATGTCTCATGCTCCCTGAATCAACTCTTTCACAGTTCCAGCCCCATGAATCCTGGTATTATCATCTTGGAATATGGCCGTGGCATCAGTGAAGAAACAATCCATTGATGGAATAATAACCTGGTCATTCGGTAAATTCAGGTCAGCTGACCTCATTCTTTGAGCACAACCTGTTGCTGAACCTGAACCTGACCAACTGCAGCAACCCCACATCATAGACCTTAGTTACATCCAGGTGGACACTTTGTTTTGGGCCAGGCAGTGTCATTCAGTCTGAATTCATKTAAATGTTTGAATAAGTAATGAGTTTTATTCTGAAGCTCCTGTAACTTGTAAGTCTTTAAATATCTGTACCAGACCTAAAAGAAGGTTTTCCATTTCCTGAGGAAAAGTAACAAAACCTTATAATTTGTATGTAATTATTGGCAGTAATTTGGTGTTTGTGCGCTGCTTACGTCTGTGGGGGTAGATGAAGGTGAGCAATCTAACAACAGTAATCCGTTAATCTACCGTGGAGATGGGATTAAATCTCAGGGTTACCAGAGCCTTTGTCTTCYTAAACCAATCCCACTAATGAATAAACTATCTACCTTATTTTTGTTTTTAATTAGCACATAACAACAAAGCTCAGGTAAACACATTGCTCTTTATTTGACCAACAATCACATAATGAAATTGTTTTTCCTCGTCTCGGTGATGGACAGTATATATTTCTGGATCTGAACAGAAACAGTCCGGTAAATCCAGTTTAAGGCTTTTTGATTCTAGTTTTGTGTTTGTGGTGCGGCCCCACCCGGGTCCTGCACCAAACAAGCTCAGTTTATGGTACACTTTGTGGTTGTTACATGATGGACTCCTACAGTTAGCACCATAAACAAAGCCTCGATGGCTTTTTTTTTTTACAAGAAAGATGACAAAGGTGCTGTATGAAAAAATAAATCAAAATAGAGAGCATTTACAAGAAAACTGTCATATCAGGATGACATGGTTTTAAATTCACAGCCCCTTTTCCTCCCATTTGTATGCAAGTCCACACACAYACAGACACATATTTCAGAAATATTCCTTCTCTATGCTAAAGACAACTTTGATAAGAGAACATRTGATAAGGATCTGTTTCACTGGTCCAAAAAGCTCTAATTACTTAAAAAAGTTCTGCAAAAGAAATAAATAAACAAGTAAAKGAATAAGAACCTTTAAAAGTTTTAGTTCGTCACTAATTATGGTAAAAAGAAGGGGTGCTAAGACAGTAAACTACATATTCAGAGTCAAATAAAACTAGCAGTGTGACTGACTCTTTGTCGGTTTGATCAGTTCAGTCGAGTAAAAAAAAGAAATGCCAAATTTTAGAAAAGTTTTGTTAAAAAGGTAACAAAAACAACAGATATTTATAGCATTTATCTAAAGTACCTCATGCCTGCGCCACCAATAATATCAAAGCTTTATTGTTAGGAGTCCAGACTCTTTTTCTTTCTACAGTTTTCAGATGACCATGGATGCACACAGTACAATAATAAACAGTGCTGTCTAACTTAAAGCTTCCCTTCATTGTACAGTCATTTACATGTAAAACAACCTGTTTTTGTTTGTTTTTGTTCCTTTTGGTTGCCGAGCAGAAAGATAGTTGGAAACTGTTTGACTCCGATCCAATGACCTCTTTAAAMGTGATGAAAGTTAGTGTAGCCAGTTCTCAGTGCAACACATTCTGGAGGAAGGTGATGGTGTGTCCCGACATTTACACACAGCTTGTAAACACAGTTTTTTTTTTCAATCTTAGCTTAACTTAAAAAAGGTRTCATAGGAATGTTAAAAGCCTCTCGAACAGCATGAAAACTGCTTGAAAAGCTTCGTTACAGATCATCTCATCCTCCGCAGTTTTTACATTCAACCTAAATGCTGCTTTTTAAGTTCACCTTCAGCTTTTAAAGTGACCAGAAAGCTACGGTAAATCCTAACCATGAAAAGAACTCCCTGTGCCGTYTTGATTCGTGGATTGTTTGCAGAAGAAACGCGCGCCTCACCTCCTGACTTAGCTGCCGTTAATGATCATGCATGCTGCTTCAGCCACCTGCAGAGGGACGGGCTGCCCCCCCCCACCCCCACAGAGGAGGACCTTCTGCCTCTGACTGATAACAGCTCCACATCTCTGCCTRCCTGTGCTTCTAGCTTCACCTCCTGTGCCGCGTCATGACCTGAGGATTAAAACAGAAACTAAAGAATGCACYGATCGTTACGCAACATCTCAGCATTTATTTTTTCTTGTTTTCCTCTCTCTCTCTGTAGAACATAAAGACAGAAAGCTCCGCCCATTCCTTCGCCCTGTTTTGAGCGCAGTGATTGACAGCTCGGATAAAAAAACAGCTGAAAACAGAGCGCGCCGTGCGAGCCGGCCTCCTGCCGGTTTTAAGGCAGGGTGTGTGTATGTGTGTGTGTGTGTGTGTGTGTGTGTGTGTGTGTGATTGTCTGGCTTCTTTAGAGTTATTGTTTTTGTGTACAGTGCCCTTACATGGCAACCTCTTGGGACATTTACCTGTATAAAGAGCCTCAAAAATNTGTGTGTGTGTGTGTGTGTGTGTGCGCGTGTGTGTGTGCGCACGTTCAGCTCATTACACGGTGGTTTCGTACTCCATCACTTCTTTGGCTGTGCTCAGGCAGCGGTACTGAATCCTGGGTGTAACTGGGGCAGCCCTCTCCAGCACCAGGATGGTTTTACGCAGCCGGCGGTCGATGAAGTGAGCGTCCCACGCCGGGTACCTCTTCCTGGGCAAATCTATCCGGATGACAGGCCCCTCTGTCCTGGGTTTGAGGTCAGGCAAGGGGGGCTTAACCCCCCTAGGAGGCCGCACCTTAAACACGTCTCCGTCGACCCCAGCCTGCTCCCTGTCCAAGCCTTTAGTTCTCTGGAGGGTCCTCGGGGGGCTGCTCACCAGATCAGGAGGGAGGCTGGACGCTGGGGAGGCCAGCAGCTCCACAGGCACCTCCTTCTCCACCGTGTAACCCCACCCTGAGACCGCGCCGTCCGGGTGCAGCAGGCAGTAGTACACGAACATGAAGAAGGTGCCCAGAGCGTAGCTGCTGGCCACCACGCACACCAGGACCACCGCGTAGAAGTCTGAGCTGCCGTGGCGCTCGGCGGCRCCCCGGCACACGTACCAGGCGGCGGTGAGCGCCACGTTCTCCACGAACACCGTCAGGCTGTAGACGAGCAGCCGGTAGCGAGTGCGCCCCTCTCTGACGGAGAACCAGCAGAAGATGTACACGACGCCCACCATCATGTTGTAGATGATCTCCTCCCACTTGGACATGCAGAAGTCCGTCTCGCCCTGGATGATCCAGAAGGTCATGATGCACCAGTGGGCCACGATGAAGATGCCGAAGTAAAGCTGGAACATGGAGGCGAACAGGGCGAAGGCCAGCGTGCGAGCACCGATGGTGAACAAGTGCCACAGGATCTGAACTATGACGGCTTTGTAGGTCATGGGCAGCTTATCGTCCCGAGAGTCTCGCAGGACTTTCTGATAGGAGGAGATCATCCAGGCGAGGGATAGCAGTGAGGCAGAAGCTGAAAGCCCTGAGGACACAGGAAAAGGAAGGAGGACGAGAGGTTAGATGGATTTTAAAAAGCTGAAGTGTAATTCAGGGTTCCTACCGTTTGTCCTCTTTTCACAAATTCAGACTTTTCCAGGCTCACGTTTACAGATTATAAGTATTTTCAGGTCATTTTTGACCATAAAAGTACACTTACTTTATTACACATCACATTTTACACAAAATTACACCGAATAATTCGTCTGGGGAAAAACTATTTCACATCTCCTTCTGAGGTTAAAACAGTTTAAGGTGACAGAAAAATCTGAAAACGCTAAACAAGGCTGAAGGGTGAGACGTTTCCATTAAATCATCTCAGTACAATGCTCCAAATCCTCATACAAAAACAAACAAACAAAATAAAAATAAAAAACATGGATTTTAGTRTTGGTTCTTAAAGAACGTTAAAATTAAGACCTACACCCACTTTTTACCAGATCACAAAAAAGAGACTTGTAATTTTTTTTTTTACTAAAACAGGCTTTAATCTTTCGTCACTACATTTTAAACATTAAAGATCATGTTTATGAACATGGCTGATGAATGATGTGTTGCAAAAAAAGTCTAAATATTGTATTTTTAATCCAAAAACTCACATCTAAATCAAACGTTACACGTGTTAGTTCACAAGAAATCTGTTTATATGCTAAGAGAATATTTGGCAACTGTCTGAGTCCTGATTATTAAAGATGAGGAATAAGAACATCTACTCAAAATCAGTGGTGGGCCTGGTTCCCCTAAAGCACTAATAACAGAACTACTTTTCTGATTAGTGCTTTAGGGCTTTTGCTGTTTAGTGGATTAGTGCCTGCTAAGTTTAAAAGCACTATTGAGGTCTTTAAATATTGATCATTATTGTTATCAGCTGTGGGTGAAAGCTGACACTGTGTGTCACTTATTCACTGGGTGACGTACTGACATTGAACATTGACAACATTCTGCACAAAGTAAATATCGTCTCATGTTGATGTTCCATGGGTCAGCTGGGTTTTATTAGTGCTTTAGAATTAGGGGGCCTAAATATTTGAGTTAGTGCTTTAGGGTTGGTGCAACTAATTTTTAGATTAGTGCTGCTCACCCTTGCTTAAAACAGTATTTATATAAAGATTTAAGCAATTTAGAAAACTATAACCACATGCGTCATGTTGCCACACATGATGTTTGTTAGTCAGACCTGGAAAATCATAAAACAAATTCCCAACTTCTTCAGACTTTTTAAAGCTTCAGAAAAGTTCTGGTAATTGTTCCACCATTTAGCACAGAAAAAAAAACTAATAAATAAACATTTCTTCATCTGAGTGGGTTTTTTGTTTGAGGGCAGTAGATCAGCCTGGTGATGTTTTTGACTGACACTCGGGGTCACTCACCCTGAAGGGGCAGCACCTGGCTGGTGTGGATCATGATGCTGAGCTGCAGCACCAGCTGAGGGGCGCTCTTCAGGAAGGACTCCAGCAGACGAAGCATGCTGATGTCGGCGTTCTCGAACATCATGCGCCAGTAGTAGTGGCGGCGCTCGGGGTCTCCGTGCCAGCGGCTCTGCACCCCCAAATACAAGGCGTGGACGTACCTGAGAGGCAGATTCAGRCAGGGTTATGAGCACAGGTGGGAAGGAAAATAAAATCGTCTTAACATCAAAGACTTTTTTTTCCTCCTCAAACTCTGAGCCGACATTTCCAGGTGGTTATGGGATTTAGATTAGACTGAAAGCGAAGTAAGCAGCTCTGTGGTTATAATTTTATTCCAGACATCAGAGAGGGGAATGTAAAGCTTGTCTGCAGCCTCACTTCTTCAAACACAAGAAGCAGCAAGGCTGCAGGAACATGTCAAAGCCTAAAGAAATCTTTGGTCAACTATCTGTAATGTGTGTGTGTGTGTGTGTGTGTGTGTGTGTGTGTGTGTGTGTGTGTGTGTGTGTG
>NW_013952741.1:573955-575936 GCF_001266775.1 Austrofundulus limnaeus
GTGTGTGTGTGTGTGTGTGTGTGTGTGTGTGTGTGTGTGTGTGTGCATTGAGCTAACATTTAGTGCGGTCGTAGCTGAGAGTCAAACCCAACTCTGAGCTCAAACTGATCTGTTTTTAAACTTTGTAATTTTCCACTGAAGTCGCACCTGTCTGTCGGTCTGTTAGCTAAATATTGTTAAAGGAGCAATATCATGTAAAATCAACTTTTGAGTTTTATAAAATCTTATAATGTTATACTCTCATAAAAAAACATGCCCAAAGCCTTGCTCTGACTCATTCATGCATGTCTGAGAAAACCTTCAGCATTTTTATGAAGCCATGCTGAGGAGCAAAACAACAGTTGGGGACCAGAAACGTCTTTTGGTACCATAAACACCCCTGGGATGTGTCTTTAAGCTGAACTTCCACATTGTGGAGCACCCCACCCCCTCCATCCGCACCGCCGCGACTCCGACAGGCTAATTGGTGAAATGTGCGTGACCGAAGTGGTTGGATTTTCTTAAAGAGACAGAGACCTWTTTCAAAATGTTTAGAAACTGCCAAAATGAGAAGTAAATTGTTTTGGGGATTTTTACAAATATATAGCTCTTTCATAAGCTGAAAATGTGACATAGTTACTTAATTTTGAAATATAGGCTTGGAAAGCACATAATATCACCCCTTTAATGGTACTCTCAGATGGTCAACAGTTACAAGTSATTTACTTTTCCAGTCAACCCAATATATGATAGCCACCACAGCTAACCTTAACCACAATCTGGTCAACACAATTATTCTAACTTTGTCAAATTTACAGATGTTGARCTAAATTAAAATTATTTATTGCTCATTTAAATTATTGCTAACCTGAGCAATCGTTTGCTCTGTTATTACTTATTTTAAACTTTATAAATAATTCTGCTGTAATTGCACATCTGTGTTTCCTGTCTGCACTGATACTTTACAGTTAATACTCTGTTGCGATTGTTTTGCACTGAAAATAGGCAATTTCTGATGGGTAACTACAGCCTCAAAAACAAAACAAATCTTTTTTTTATTCTTGCACAATCCTTTATATTGTATTCTTATTATTAGTAGTCGTATCATGGCTAGTCAGTGTTAATTTTGTTTTTTTGTGTACTGTCTATAGTTTTTAAAGTAACTAGTGTGGGAACCTCTCTTCTATTCTATTCTATTCTAAAATTTGAAGTTAGAGGAGACATTTATTAGTGAGACATACTCATAAGTTCATAAGTTATCACAATATTGCACTTAAAGTCATTTAGAAGGTTTGAACCAAAGGTTTGTCACCTCATATCCTAAATAATATTAGTCTAAAAGTCTGGCCTGCATTCCTTCATTCTTGGCATATTAGTATGTTAATCATTTATTATAGGAGGCAATGCTTAGGAAATAAACTGATACCAGGGTGGACTGGAGTAATAAAAGTATCTGTAATTGTCTTGGAGAGGAAGGTCAGAAGAGGCTCATGTGAACAAGCTCTCTGAAACCCAGGAGAGATTGTATAACCTTCTTTTTGTCCTGGTTCCCTCCACACAAAGCCTGCCTTGAAACGTACACACAATGAGAGAAAAAGAAAGAAACTAAACAGAGCATGTGCGCCTTAATGAGGGTCAAAGACTCACAGGAGGACACTTGTGGTTTCATCCAACGCTCTGTCCCCGTATCACATCTCGCTGTGCGAGAGGACGTTCAGCTCAGGTGGCCGCGGCCTCGCACCGCTCCCCGCTCCACCTGACTGAGTGTGTATCAGTGACAGATCACTGCTGAGTTAACAGCTCAGGGTAAAAACGCACAGCTGTAATCCTCTTAATGTGCAGACACGCTTGTGTGACAGCGGCACCGACGAGCGGGGCGTACACAACAGCTTTAATGGCATTATCGGTAATTCTGTGCTGCCTGCCACAACGTTTTAATGTGCTCCTGAACACGCACGCGCACACACACACACACACACACACACACACACACACACACACA
>NW_013952741.1:577649-584370 GCF_001266775.1 Austrofundulus limnaeus
TATATTATATATTTGTAATTATACTATATTATATATTTGTAGCATATATCAATGGGTCAAACAATACAGAAACAGAAAGACATCCGTTGGCCTGTTTCTGCTTGAGAGACTGGGTTTCATAAATACAGGAAGTGGAGCTGGACACAAACACAACACAACATAAACACAACACAAACACAACGCAACACCAACAGAACACAACACAAACGCAACACAAACACAAGACAACACAAACACAACACCAACAGAACACAACACAAACACAAGACAACACAACACTATACAACACAACACAAACACAACACAACCAAAAGACAACACAACCACAACAGAACACAAACACAAGACAACACAACACAATACAACACAACACAAACACAACACAATACAACCAAAAGACAACACAACCACAACATAACACAACACAAACACAAGGCAATACAACACAACAAAACACAACACAACGTGCAGTGTGAGCCCTCACCGTCAGACCGGACTCACCTCCAGACCTGCGCCAGCTGAAAGACGTGAATGACGGCTTGAAAGAGCCACATGACGGCTCTGCAGCAGCCCCGGACTCCTCCCCCGGTGCCCGCCGCGGCAGCAGCCCGGCCAGCGCCCCACTCGCCGCTGTCCTTGGTGCTGAGGTCGCCCTCCTCCGCTCCGGACGCCGCCGCCGCCACCACCGCGGCCGCCGCCGTGCCGCTCTCCACGGTCCTCGCGAAGTCGAAGGCGAACCACCGGAAGCTCAGCACCTGGACCACCACGGACGGGACGATCACGAAGACCAGAGTCAGAGCGAAGCACCAGTACTCCCGCCGGAGGTAGTAGTCGGCGGACAGCCACAGGTCTGAGGCCCCGTCCGAGAAGAAGACCAGGAGGGCGCAGAGCGTCCAGCAGAAGTCCCGCAGGGTGTACCGCTGCTCGCCGGCCCGGGGCTGTGGGGGCCGCGGCTCCGGGCGGGCGGGACACTCGGGTGGGGCTTCGTTTCGCGGAGAGACGGGAGCACCATCGGATTTCGCGGCCATGTTTGTTGTAGGGAAGGGATGGGAAAATGATGGAAGCCGGGGGGGGAGGGGGTCGAGGAGCCTGTCGGTCTGTGTGTGGGGGGCGGGGAGGGAGATGAGGAGTCACCGCCGCGGATCAATCAGCGGCTCTGAAACGCACAAATTTAATTTAGACACAGAAAGCTGCAGAAACAATCAGCGAGGCTCCAAGGTTCATGTTCAGGAATTTATCTCTAAATAACATTTTACCTACCAGCGCTGAACAATGTGTTCAAAATACAGTCATGGTAGAAAAATATCATCAGTAATGTTGCCTGTAAGCAGGACAGGATGTAAAATAAATTAATCTACATTAATGTTGGAATTATCTGCTGTGCTGATGTGAATATGGAGCATCATTTAATATTAATGAAGTTAGAAGTGCTTCATCTTATTGACGTTATGTTCAACAGTTTCCTGACATCATTAAAATAAGGGGGGACAGTTCTGTTTCTTAAACAAAACTGAACATATAAATGCTTAAGAAATTTCACCAATAAAAAATATGATTTTGAATTTGATAGCAGCAAATCATCTAAAACAAGACAGGACCAAGAGCAGAATACCAAAATACAGTAAAAGTAAGTGGTTTAACTAAGAAATATAAACATTTTGTAACTAATTATATTAAGGTCAATCAGAGATAAGATAAAACATTTTAAGGAAGATGAAGCTTGTAAAATGTTCATCAGTCTGTGGAAACTGCATCTAAAATAATTTAATTTCAGTTTAATGTCCCACAAAAAATGTAGTCCACTTCAAATATCCTAAAACATGTTCAAATTCATATAATCAAAAACAACAAGAATCTGGAGAAATCGCTGTTCTTAGAGAAGACCCATGCACCTGCCATACAAGCTTAATGCTCTTCACACAAAGAAGAAGGTATTTGTGAAGACCAGAAATGCAGTATTCTCTGAACCAAAGCTCATTTAGACTGGACTGAGGCAAACTGGAATCAAAATGGGAAATTCTGTTCAGATGCCACAGTCTCTGTACTGAAGGGGAGAGGGACCATCAGCACACAAGCACAAAGCCTGCCTCTCTGATGGTATGGAGGTGCATTAGTGCATATGACATGGGAAAGGCACAGTCAGTGTAGAAATGTAGGTTTTTAAACCATCCAGACAGTGTCTTTTTAATGGAAGGCCTTTTCAGCAAAACAACGTTGACCACAAGCTGCATCCATGACACCAACATGATGGGAAAAGTGCTGAACTGTCCTGCCTGCAGTCCAGACCTGTCAGCATCTGAAAACAATTGACACATCATGAAATGTAAAATCAACAAAGACCCAGGACTGTTGAACAGCCCAGAATGAGACAACATGTCCTCCAAACACTCAGCACCTCCATGTTTGACAGTCAGTTGTTAAACGAGGTGATGCTTCACAGAGTCGTGGTCCTGGAACAACTGGTGTTGCACCATGTTTCTTTTTATAAATAAAATATGGGTTTGTGAGATTTGCAAATCATTACCTTCTGTTTTTATTTACAATTTACACCGTGTCCCAGCCTTTTCAGAATTGATGCTGTAGTTGGAGGAAAAGCTAAAAACACAGATACCGTAACTGAGATGTTCCTAGAGATGTTTATTCCTCTTCTTTAATTACTTCAATTCTCCAAAAGTTTTTTTTTTCATTTAGTTTTAGACTGCAATCTGTGTATAGCTGAATGAACAAAGATAACTCATGCATTTAGTGTAAAGTTTTAAAACTTACAGCAAAGAACTGTTTTATTTTATTTTATTGCTGTTTTTATTGAGGTAATAAGAAGTACTGGACATGTTATCTTCAAGTTAAAAAAGCTACACAAAAATATAGACAGTATAGGGAACAATACTTACATTTGTATTTAATTTAAGGTTTTAATACAAGTTGAAGTGTTTAATAAAAAATGATTTAGTGTTTGAAGACTTGGCAACTGAAGGCATTTTTTTTTTTGTTAATGATCTGCAGGTGTGTACTGAGCAAAGTGATACCCTGAGAAGAAACTCTATATGTCAACATATGGAGAGGCTGCAAACAGTCATTAGATCTGTTAAACCTGTCTCAATCTACAAACAAATACTGATGGCTTTGGTTTGACGTGGCAAATGAAAACACGACAACGACTCTGTCCAAAGGTCAAAAATACATTTTTAGAAGGGGTTGTGGTAGATTTGAGGCCCATGGTTGCAGTTTTGAGCCCAGGTTGCATCAGGAAGAGCATCTGGCATGAAAAGATTGCTAAATCCTTCCTGTTGCAACCCCTGCAGAAGGGAGCAGCTGAAATTAAAATGAGAACTCTTGAGCATTTTCTAGAAATTCAGTTTTTGTTCTTTTTGGAAAAGCACTAGGGAACAATGTCTGAAAAAAAATCCAGTTTAATTTTTTTTTACGCTTTTTGAGACCTGAAAAATCTGAAAACTGGATTCAGTTCCTTTACATACGTTCTAGTTTTTCTGCCTTTAAAATCTGCAAGGAGCCCTTTATGGAGCAAAACAAAAAAACTTTAGTAAGGTTATTTGTAAAGCCAAATCATTCTTTGCTTTAGTAGAGGTGATAGGTTGAGTTAATGTTCCACTTATCACTGCTTATAGAGCACATACAATAYAAAACAGGTGTACAGACTGGTTGTAAGAACTTGTACCTCACTCGTTCCCACCAAAATGATCCAACATTTAGTTTTGTTTCCAAAACACTTCTGATTATCAGTAAGTCAAACCTTGGTCTTTTAATAGAAACCATGAGYTCCCATCAGGCCTCTGAAGGTCTGTGGTGGCATCACAAACTCAGAGGTGTGGCTCTTCATGAAACTAACTCGTTTGACCAGGACATTTTACAGAAGCTTGACTGGACCAAGATCTGGARAGTTTGGGGGCCAAATCAATACTGTGTTCAACATGTCTCCAGGGATTATAATCCTGCTGAGACAAATGTCTTCAGGAAAAATATTTGAGTCAATTTTCAGCTTAGACTATTTAAAAAACAAGGCTACTACAACCCAGTCATTGTTAAACTGGTGATAGGTCCAGATCATCCCTTTTTAAACTTATGAACAGGATTTTAACAGCTATATAGCTAATGTAACCCCAACTCTAAAAAAGTTGTGTAAAATACAAGTACAGAATGATTTGTAAATCTCAAACTATTTCATTCAAAATGGAAAGTTGAAACAAAACACGAATGATGTCATTAAGCCTGCCCATTTATTGTTGCACTATTTTTAGATGCAGTTTTTCCAGTCTGATGAACCTCTGCCCATTTTTACTTCTTCAACCTCTGAAATGCTTTTTACACCCAGTCCTCTGCAGCCATTTAACCTAATTGATAACATCTTGTTCCTCCAGTTCTCATTTGTCCCACCTTCTTCTACACCTTTTTAGCCTGTCAACCTTTGTGTTGCAGCTGTTCTACTCAAAACTGTACATTTTCTTAGTTGCAGGACTTGTTTGCTGTGTTTTGTTCTTAATAAAAAAAATGCATTGTTTTTATTTGTTACAAAACTTCTTCAGACTTGGAGCTGTATTTCTGACTGACTTAGAGACCTCCTCTTAGTTTCTATTCTGCTTTCCTGTCACTGAAACTGGTGGAGGTCCGGGTTCTTCTTTCTCTGCTGCTTCCTCTCAGCTCAGTCATCTGCTGAAACTCTCTGAGGCTTAAAGGCTTAACACTCCAGTTTGCCAAAGGCCAACAAAGACAATTTCAGACAYACACACACACACAAAAAGAACAAGACTAATGAAAATGTACTAAAATTTAATCATTCATAAAAGCTGGAAAATCATCTGTGACAGGGTAACAAGAAGCAGTATTAGATGTGGTTTAGTACAATATATTTTAAGCTTCAAGACACAAATCAGAATACACCCTTTCCCCCCCATCAGTCTGTAAAATACTAATTTCTTTAACTTTATTATGCAAAAATGGAAGTAGAATATATTATGGGAAACGAGGAAGGCTTGCAGCTCTCAATATAAAACAAAGTCACTTAGGAAAGATGTTATCAATATACATCCTTGTAAGTAGGAGCGAGTAACTGATGGACAATGATGCGTCTTCATTGACACTGTTAGTGCAGTAATGTTCAAGAAGACCAACATTTCACATGGATTCTTTTGCAAACATATTGTCACAATAAGTCAAAGAGTGATGTTACTTTGAATAAAAACATTTTTAGTTCCCATATGTGGATCTGAATCCACAGTCTCCTCTTTTACATGAATATTTCCAGAAGAAAAGACAGCTTAGAGAAGAGAAAAAAAAAAACTGTTGTCAACACGCTGACGATACAAAAGAAGTGGATTTTCATTAAAAGCAGAAAAATTCTTTAGAGTATGTGCCTTCTGCCATTTTACAAGTGGTGAGGTTTCTCGGTCAGCCTTTTTCAAAAACAATGCTCTGGAGAGGACTTGGAATGCTGGCATCATCCATTTGGAAACGGTTAATCATTACAAGTTTCTGAAAGTAAAAAAATGAAACCAAGTCAGTGTGTAACAACGATGTAGACATCATAAATTACTTGAAGGGAAACAAACGTTATTAAAACAAATCACCTATGAGTCACAGGTCAGGTTTGGTACAAGTCATATTTGAACATTTCAGTTTCTCTGTTTCGCTTTTAGCAATCAAAGTTGTCTGCACACTTAGTAAAACGATACAACCAGCAGAAAACCAAAAAGAGCTGAGTCTTTTATTTGTAGGAAATATGGAAGCCAATTTTAGAAAGATTTGTTTACAAATTTTCTATAAACTTTGTGACCAAATCAACTAAAAATATAAGATCTGCAGGTCCTAACAGGTGTAGTGTTGAACACTAGTTGGAAAAAAAAAACAGTTTCTAAAGTTTTAGTCATCAAATGTGACTTGATAWGTTTTAAGACGTCAGTTCATGTTTGTTTATATCTTGAGTTTCTTAAACTAGAAAGAATAAAGTGACAGCAGGGTAGGGTTTAGATGTTCAGGGGAAATAACAGAATAACCAAACGTCTTTGTGAGGGCAACAGATGAACTGGGGCSTGAACTCTCATGTCATTTCACTCAACTAAGGAGTTATTCTGTGTGACACATGCAAGTTTAACAGGATCAAATATATCACTTTTCAGGGGTTTGCTTGTAACAACTTGTTAAGCTGTAATTTTAAATCCAATTTCTTGTAACACATAGGTGGAGAATTTATTTATTTTTTTACAAAAGACAGAGGAAAAAATCCTGATGGTCATTTAAGATGTAAAAATGTCTTTTTCACTAATATACGAGCAGGAAATACACACTGCAACAAGCAAGAACAACTATCTTTAAAGGCACAGTGTGTAGGATTTGTTGTTTTCAGCGACATCTAGTGGTTGAGTGGTTGACTCATCCTCCCTGGTCCTCCCCCCACCCCCCACCCACCCCGCTTCCAAACTCAAAGGAGTTGCTACGGTGTCTCTCAGGTGTCAAAAACCTTTGATAATTCCAACCGCGATGTCTACCAGCAGCTTCAGGGCTAGTGATGTTTCAAGTGGTAAGATTATGAGCTTTAATAAGTAAAATGATCCCAGCTACAATGACAGACAACAAATATTTCATTCAATGTTTCCCCTACCATTATACAGCCAGCCCCTCTAAGATTTTCACGGCATGTGGTCATTTTTATTTAATTAAGGCCAGATCAAGTCGAGAGCAATTTTTTGCGTCTCTCCATATCCACCTC
>NW_013952741.1:585484-587849 GCF_001266775.1 Austrofundulus limnaeus
AAGCGCGTCCACCACAGACTTTGCATGTAAACCTGCTGCTCCTGACGCTGAAATCGCGTTCGGTGTGAACGCACCATCACAGTGGAGCTGGCTACAAACGTCGCAGCCTCATTTTAACAGCAGAGGCCACGCCTCCAGCAAGAATCACTTCTCTATAGCCGAGAGTCCAGACCCTCGTATGAAGCAAAGTGAAGGACGAGGGTCTGGTTTTTACCAGGCTAAAAACAGACAATTTTTGGAGTAAAACGGTTGGCTGTCCGTCGTCTCTCATTCAGTGGTGTTGTGTTGGACATAAACTACACATTTTTATTGTGAATCATATAAAAGTCTACAGTGGTGCATTTCTGAGGCTGAGGCATTTCCAACTTTACGCATGTGTTTAACAATAATTACTGTGAACACAGAGGGACTCAGGAGCTTGAAGAACTTAGAGATTTGTTTATTAAGTACTTAATGTGAAGAAACGAGTCACTGATCGGCTTCCTCTGAAAGGCTCTGGTGACCAGGAACTCCAGTGTGGTGAAAACCTCAACTAACATCGGCAACACAAAGCTCCTGTGTTTGCACTGCATGGAAGATGCTGTGCTGTTAATTGCATGCAAGAAAATTTGTGTGGCAATATTTGCACTGTAGGAGATTAGTAACATGCCGGTTAAACAGGGTGYATCAAAAACATTTCATCGTGTTTTTCTGTCCGTGACCCCTTCCTCACAGTTTGTACGCTTGTGAAAATCTTAAAACTTGTGAACCACCCCTTAAGTTTCAGGGTTATCCTGCTGTTTTCTCTAGATTAAAATTTGATCCGTCACAACAATGAAGCATGATGCCTGCTTTGTTGTTGATTATAGATTTGAATGTGCAGTAACAGAATAATAATCAAATTAAAATATATTTAAGCTTCCACAGCAAGAAAACATTTTAAAGATTACTTGACTCAAATAATAAGAAGTGAATTTTCTAATTATAATTTGTTTAGGTGACCCTGGATAGTGCATCTTCATTATTTTTAATTTATTTTAATCGGTCTATAAAAAACTGAGCATACTGACGGCCTTTAACTTTAAGAAGTTGTAACTTTTAGATTTTTGAGGTTTTATTTATTTGTCACTGAAACAAACCACCTCCTTCTTTACAGTCATTGTTATTAATAACTGTTTTAACAAGACAAATGTCTGGAATAAATTTAGTTCCTACTCTGACTCACCTGGCCTGGAGTATCCATGAGAGAGCATCTTAGAGCAGTGTGCAACCTGACTTCTTTTTTGCCTTCTCCATCGGCGTTTTCCTGTTGATCTGCCGCACCAGATCATAGAAAATCTACAAAAAAAAAAAGAATAGGATTATGCATTTTGTCAAAAAGGAAAATAACTAAGCTCTAGATGTTATTTATAAGATGTTTTTTGACCTTTAAGCTGAAACACATGAAATGGTGGACATGTTTGGTTTTATTTTTGGTCACAGTTCAAATATCAGACATGCAAACCACCTGCTTGGCTTTTTGTGTTTAAATGCTAAAGAAGGTACAAACAGATTAAAAGTGGTGTCTTTTGAAATTCTAGTCCAAGCAGAGCTTTATCAATAAAATCAATCTGAAACACGCTGGATACTTGCTGCGTGTGGATTGAACACTCACCTCATTAACATTGATCTTTGATTTAGCTGAAGTCTCTAAAAAGGCACAGTTGTTCCACTGACGAGCCAGGTTCTGACCCTGCTCCTTGCCGACCACGCGCTCATCCTCAAGGTCGCACTTGTTTCCCACCAGGATCATGGGAACCTGATTGGTCAGAAAATAATATCAGCTGTTTAGGGTACAGACAGACAAAACTGTTTCCAAACAACACAKTAATGGAGAAAGTAGTTGTTGTCACCAAATCTGCAAATGAAAAACTGATGGAAGAGTTCATCATCCCAAGAAATAACCATGCCTGTAATGAGCCGTCAGCTCTACAGGTTTTATAAATGCTTTTGCTTTTATATGATTCATTTTGTCTTTAAAGAACAATACAGATGTTTGTCAGGCCTGCTGTAACTTTCTGTATGTTGGCTCTGAATTAATGCAACTATATTTACATTCATTACAAAATCCTTTAATTTGATTACAGATAAATGTAACTAATCTGGGAAATATTTAATTGAATGTTTGATCAATTTGGATGACTTTCATAAATGTTACTTGAAAAAAAATACTTCTTGAAGCAATTCCTGTCAGACGCTGGAGCTGCTACAGAGTCAATCTACAGAGATCACATCACACCAACAGGAAAAGGAACAAGCACGACTTCCATATTTTCAAAATAAGACATCATAAGGAGGAATAGTTCTGTCGAAATCACAGCTATATTAATTAATATATGGTTATATT
>NW_013952741.1:587920-593344 GCF_001266775.1 Austrofundulus limnaeus
CACACACACACACACACACACACACACACACACACACACACACACACACACACACACACACACACACACGATACATGTGGGTTTTATTTCGAAATCAGAAGTTTCAAAAACACGACAGCAATACAGTTCCAACCATAGATATCAAAAGCTTTTATATCTATGTTTTCAACTGTGTTTGGAGTTCATCTTTCACAGAATTATTATTTTTTTGCTCTGACTTCCACATTTATCACTGGATTTATWGCACAAACTCCTTCTTGAATACACTCCCTCCTCTGTGTCGCTCCGGAGTGSAGCTGAGCTGAGCGGAGGCTGTATAAACTGGGGTGCAAACGAACAGCTGAGAACTGCACACCTCTGCACAGCGGAGTGGCATCTAGTGTAAATCCGGGTTCAGAGTACGTGTTGATGAATCAGAGCTACTACCACACCAAACTTTAGCTCAACATCTGTAAAACTGACTCAGTTATAGCCATTTTTGGTCGTTTTTGCTTCAACCAGACTGACTCAGTTGAAAATGAACATGCAATAATTTGAGAGTTTTTTAAAATCTTTCCAGTGGTTCAAAACACAGACACAGGCAACTGAAGGACTGCCTGTCTTTCATGGCAGCAGGGTGATAATTAACCAGTGTTAACTAAGCTTCTGAACCCGTGCAGCAGATGAACAGGATACTTACTGAAGACCTCACAGGTCATTTCACTCAACCTAAGAGTCATTCTGTGTGACGCCTCATTTAAACTCCCTGCTGTTGGCAGCTGTCCACTCTTACTGATTTGTCTGGCTGTAATTAGCTAAATGAAGCCGACAGATTGGAGAAGTGTGAGGCAGTTGGAAATGTCAGTGTACAGGGTTTAATATGTAACCTTGCRTTAAAATCTCAAAGCTGAGTTTGCATTATTGATTGTTGCTAAAGTAGGAATTTTGTTGTATTTGGACAAAATTTGTGCAGCAAAATCAAAAGTATAACACAATGTCTACATCGTTAACAGTAAACCTAACGGCTGATACATTCAATATATGTAAGACCAAAAAAAAAAAAAAAATCAAGAAAGCTGCTTTGCGTAAATGTCGTGTACATTCAGGAAACTGCACATCCTTCCTCTACAGATGAAACAACAAAGACTGAAAGACGCAGATATGATCTAACATCTTGTCTGACATTTCCTCGTTGTCAAAAAGCTTTGCCTCCCCTCTCAGCCATGACTTCCCTTCCACAGCGGTGACTCAATTTATGGCTCAGGGGTAGTGAGGCTGAAGAGAGACCCTGCCAGATTATACCAAGACTAGCAGACGATGGAAAAAGTGTGCACGCAAGCTACTTCATCGCTCGTGTGCAGTGTCATGTACTGACAAGAAGGTAAAACAAAAACAAGACTTGAGTATTTATTGAATTATCCGCCAATTAGTCTAACATTCAAATAATATTTGATATGTGGTATATTCCAAGTTCTTCAGATTATTCAGGTATGTTAATGACACCTGGGTTACAATTAAAACTCATTAAGACCAACATTTCTCTGATCTTGTCCTGATGCATCGCAGTAATCCAGGTAGAAAAATAAATAATAATAATAATAATAATAATAATAATAATAATAATAATAATAAGTAGGTCCTCTGGACGGGTTCTTCTTTAATGAAACATTTCGTCTCGTTTCGTCTTCTTCAGTCTGAGGAGTTTCAGGTGAATTCAGTTATAAGCGGTGCCTCCACATGGTGGACAAACAGGTTTAACAATGATAATCAACACTGCTTGCTGGGCTGGGTAAAATAATCAATTTWATCAATCTTGGATTGATTTCATTTAAATTTGGGAAAATCCATTCCCAGGGCATCAGCTCGATGAGACTGATTCTTCCCCATGGTATCTTGTACGTGCGTCTGAAATGCGTTTCTATATTTTGTCACTCCTGGCTTGCCGTATCTTTACATCCAGTTGTCGTTCAGCGCTAACATTAGCTTTCGATAACAAGTTCTCTGGATTAAAACAAAAGAAACTAAGGAATCACTCACATTATCATCCGATTCTCAGCAGAACTTAAAGATAACAGAGACCACAGTGACTTGTTTACAAAGATTTGCACTCCTAAGTGGTAGCAAAAACGAAGCAGGCTTCAACGAGCGGCTCGTTAGGCACTCGAACCAAACTACGGTAAACATCTGACTGAACTGTTCTCCATGACATGTAGAAATGTGTGAAAGACCACATTCTAATAAAATTGTTTAGTTATGTTACCAATATTATTATTTTTACACTGTAAGAAATGTCTTAATGAAATCCACAGTGATGAAATGTTGTTGCATTATTTGTTTAATAAGGTAAAAGTAACAAGGTTTAATAAGTTATATTGAACATAACAGAAGCTAAAAGAAACATTACAAATATACAGTTTTCATACACTCAAAAGAAGTGGGCAGAAGTATATTTATATTAGCCCACCTCTTCTCCTGCAGCCTTATTCCATCACTTCTTATATTCATCAAAATAATTATTAATTACTTAAAAATGAATTCCTCCAACAACACTGTCACCTGCAATTCCTTTTTAATTTAAAACCTTTTAAACTTGTGACAGTTTTCCTTCAAGATTTAACTGTTTAATTTAAAAGTCTGTCCTTATGGTGAAGAGAAAAAAATAGTCAAATTGTATTTTGCAACACAGTTGATCCATTTTCATTATTTAAGAGCAGATCGAATAGAACTGAATTGAACTGAACTGAATCAAATCAAATCAAGATTAATCGATTCAGAACCTTATGAATCGAAATCGAATCGATCTAGGGAACTGGCCATGATACCCAGCCCTACAGGACACTGTGAACAAAGATGAACAATTAGTTCTACCTGCAGTGTCATAAAGCTCCCTGTCTAACATTTGACTCGAYATCAGTTTGTGCAGAATTATTCAGAATGCTCYATGTGCAGGTTGGTCCCAAGAACTGATTTTTTGTATGCATTTAGTACTGTGTTTGTGTATTTGTTCATACTTCAGTCAGTCTGCACCTAGCCTGGCCCTTGCCCTCCAACAGTTCTGCTCAATTCTAGTKTCCCTTCTCTGCTCTGTCTGGGATTTCTCTCAGACAAGGATTTCTCCAGTAGAATTTTAACCGGGCCAATCAGTGAACAGAAAGAGGAGTTTTGAACAACGACATCGGTTTTTTGCACCGTTTTAAGGGCTCGACACACGGGCAGCGACAAATTACAGCGATTAACGGCTGTCATCGCAGCCAGGGTGAAACCCGACACACGGGACGYGATAGCGATYGCAGCGTTGYGAATCGCGCTCTCAGATCGCTTGTCTTCACAAAATGTGATTGGTTCTTGACTCTGAAGGCGGGTGTGCATTACGGACGTGTAAACTAAACAAATCTTGCGATGCTAATGATATTGAAAAACAAACACACATCAAGATACAGTTTTATGAGGAAAAACTTACCATAAACTTCACCCTGGTGCCAATAAATTCCCACAAAGCTTTTTAGTAATCACTTGGTGAAAGTGTTAGCTAACGGCAGTGTGTAGCATACTCTCCTCTCATTGGTCAGTCAATGAAACCCTCGCTGATTGGTTGTACGCTAAGCGACAGCGACAAAAGTTGAACATTTTTCAACTTTCATATGTCGCGTCGCAAGCTCGCGTGTGCACGTCTACRTGTACGAGCGCGAAATTTCACATGCACTATTTTYRCCGGTCGCTTAGCTGGAGGAGGGCAAGCGATTGTCGCCTCACCGCACAGACTCCATAGGAAATGAATGGAGAGCGAGCGACGTCGCCTCCCGTGTGTCGAGCCCTTTAGTCTGCTTGTAGGTTAGCAATGGTAGCAGAGGAAGTGAATGAAGCCCATGTTGCCAAGGCTTCCAAATTAAGTTAAAGTTGTTTCACAAAGCCTGCAGCTCTCATTTACAGCCATCTCGTTCAGCTCAGCACTTCTCTCTTCCCAGTAGGGGATGGTTGTTTACAGAGCACACATTTTCCAGTTAGATTCTTAGCTTAGCTTCCTTCACGGTCGAGCTGGCGCACTACATACGTCACTGCCAAACGTTTGCGATTGGGTAAATCAGATCCAATCGTTTTAAACTTCAACAGAGGCCATGCCTCCAGCAAGAAATCGCTACTCGATAACTGCGAGTCCAGACCCTGATGATGCAAAGCTAGGACAAGGGGCTGGTTTTTACCAGGCTAATCTGCACCAGTTGTTTTCTGTTCCCAAAATTTCAAATAACTGAGTCAGATAATGCATGTATGTGCAATAAATTTTATGTTTTTTATTGTCTTTTTATGTCCTACTTACATCCTCGGTGTCTTTTACTCGCAGGATCTGCTCCCGGAGGTCCTGAAGGTCGTTAAATGTTGACTGTGCTGTAATGGAGTACACCAAAGCAAAGCCTTGTCCATTCTTCATGTACAGGTCCCTCATAGCTGTGAACTGTTCCTGCAGAACAAAAACAGAGACGAGACAGCGTCAGCAGCGTGTTGGCGTTTATCCTGAAAAACATTTCCATTTGATGCAAGCATTTAGAGACATACTGTTCCAGCCGTGTCCAGGATTTCAAGCATACACTGCTGGCCATCAACCTCAACTTGCTGTTATGGAAAAACAAGAACAAAAGAGGCATTTTATTACAAAGATTACACTTGTCAACACAAAAAAAAAATGTTTTTTTTCAGCTGACTTAGTAATATTTCAAAGAGCTAAATACAAAAATCTCTTTTGTTTTGCTCCATCAAGTCAACTTTGAGTTATAGGCAAATCTTGATTTTTTTTTAACGATTCTGTTTACATGCATTTTTTAATTTCATATTTTATTTTTTATCTATATTTTATTCGTTTCACATTCTATAAATGAAATTACTTACTTATTAAGACTGCAAGTTAATGATTGATGTCATCAATTGCGAAACATCATTTACTTAATTCACATTTTAGGAAGAGTAAAGTGAAAAGTCTCTATATCGCATAAAAACTAAATGGCTTCAACCAGAAGATCTTGCAAAAATAAACCTGACGTATTCTGTTACATCTGCGGTGAATACACCCTTGTGCCTATCCAGTCCCAAGGCTCATACTTATAAATGCTTATTTTGATATGAAACTTGGAGATCAGGACAAAGCTTGGACGCCACACATGGTAAGCAAAGCATAAACCGAGTATCTGCATCAGTGGACAAAGTGCAAGAAGAGTTGTCTGAAGAAGAAGTTCAAGCATTAAATTTGGAACAATGATGATGATGATAACATGCACTTTACATGTCCATAACATTAATTAATTAATCAATGTGGACTGCTACATTTACAGTAACCGATGTCATTTCTTCAATAAATTGTGTTAGAAAACAATTTATATCTTAAAAATCTAATTCGGATGAGAAATATTACTAAAAATCAACAATGTTAAAAAATGTAATTATCCATAATAACCC
>NW_013952741.1:593377-602134 GCF_001266775.1 Austrofundulus limnaeus
TGACCTGATTGATAGAAATGGATGTTATTTTTGGATTCAGTAGTGGATGTTTGTAATAAATCAACTGTCAAAAGATAAATTATTTTAAAAAAAAAGATTTTTTTGTAACTGTGTGTTATTTCTGAAGATGTTCAGGGGGCTACACAAAGTGATTCTGACTCTACCTTTCTGTAGGAGTCCTCTATGGTGGGATCATACTTCTCCACAAAAATTCCTTGCACAAATTGGACTGTCTGAAACGAGAAAACAAAAGAACCAGTCAGTGAATCAGAAAGTCAGCTTTGTGGAAAAACAATAGTAGCTAAAGTAATTTATGAAACAAATGAGTCAATTGTAACTTATGCCTATTATTCTTTAAACTAGAACCATTTATATTCTTAAGTTTTAATTTTAAATATTCTTCAGTTTTTGTGCAGAAGAAACTGAATATAAGAGACATTTTTTAGATTTAAAAAAAGATTTATTTCTGCTTTACAGATGAATTGGTTAAAATTTTCATGATTTTTAACATCATTACACATGTTTATAAAAGTTAGATTTGCAGTACTGATAATATTATACATTGTTAATAATAAACTGCTCAGATTTTAAAACCGTCCCCAAATCTTGTTTTAATCTAAATTCTGATCAAAATCTCACAAAACTGACACATGATCACATGATTGACAGCTTTATGAAGGAAGGAGTTTAGCAAAGCGTAGTGTTTACAGGTAAAATAAATAGTGAAATGCTTTGATTAATTTAAAATCATTCACTTTTTTTCACTCTTTCCTACCCACAGCCATMAGCATCTACAATAAGTTTTTAGTTAAATGAGTTACAACAACACCTAATTTCCCTCTGGGATCAATAAAGTATTTTTGAATTGAATTGAATTGAATTTTTCTCACCAGTGCAGATTTCCCCACACCTCCTGATCCAAGCACAACTAGCTTGTACTCACGCATGGTGGGTCACTTCACTGGACAGCACAATAATCTGTGGGAATATCAGAGTTACACAAAGGTTCAAATTGGTATTCTCTGTTACACAAAACAACTTAAAAAGATTTGTTGTGAAACAAAGTTATGTAAACACGTTTTAAATGATCTTATCACCAAAATAAAAATTATTTATAATCATTTAAAATTTGCACCTTTGAATAACCAGTGAAACAAGATTTTTAATTGTCAATTCACTGAGTTAATCTAGGTTCAAGGACAGTTTATTCAACTATAGAAAACTGGTGTTCATGTTAATATAACAGAACCTCATTCTGCTGCCAAAAAAATGAGCTCATTCCCCACCCACTCCCAAGGGATTTCAGCCATCGTGATATGGGTGTTGTTACTTTTATTTTTTATTTTCCCCCAACAGCAAAATCAAGAATATTTGTACATATTCTAGGATGGTGAACTGGAAACTCTGGAAACTGAATACAGCCCACACCACTAAGGAGGAAATATTAACTTGATACACTAAAGTGCAACAGTGCATAAGATCCTAAATGACTGTGATCTGGTAATCAGCACTAAAGTTATTTATCAAAAGACTKTCCGCACTGCAATTAACCTCCAGTTGTTCACACCTAAACCACATCTTATGACAGTGTGTACTTATGCACACAATGCTGCCATTGCAGAACCAACCGACAGCTGAGTCATTGAGTAAAGCAAGGCATTATTAGTGTTGCCTGTTATACATCTAAAAGCTGCCATAAATATATTATCAAACTATTTAATGGTACATTTGGTCTAACCATTGAAAACATGGGGTGAAATAAGAAATATGAAACATAAAAAATACATATAAAGCGTGCAGTGTTTTTTGAAATTACAATTTGTGGAGAAAAAAAATCACAATGTATATATAATACAGTATATCGAATCATGACCCTGTGTATGTATCGTATCACCAAATTCTTGCCAATACACAGCCCTATTGAACTTGAGGGTTTCTCTTAACTTGAGATGCTGTGCTCCTTGTTCTCTGATAAGGTCAGCATTAAGTTTTATCAGAGGACTTTACCATTCTGAGCCACACTCTATGAAACAGGATTACAGATCATTGGGCAAAGGTGGCATTTAACATACAGTTGAACAGCTACAGTACCTTATTGTAGAAACATGTAGAAAAAAAACTGCTTTTTTAAAGAACTGTCGACAAAAGCATTTAGAGCCAATTTTTAAAAAGTGGAATGAAAATATCTGAATCTTCACAGGAATTTCTATGCTGAAAAATTCAAAATGTAAATCAAYGTGGACAAAGAGGACCACAGTCCAATAAATATAATGCTTTTGTCAGCAAACCAGGGGGAGGAAAAATTTTCTACACGTAGACAGTAATGTGGGTGAAACATGGAAAAATTAAAAACATCAGAATATTGTTAAGAACAATTGTCAGAAATATGTAACTTTTTTGAAAATGTTTTGAGAATGGCACTTTTGTTCTTTATTCAACAAACACCTTTTCTTGAAATAACTTGTTTTTGCTCCATAACAGAAAGTGAAATACAGTTCAACATGTATTATAATTTTCTGCTTAATTAGTTTAATTCGTTCTCATTTTTAGCTAATCTTACACAGTTACTGGAACGTAGAAATATTTATKTTCCATAAGTGCTTTGTGCCATTTCAAAAGACAGATTCATTAGGATTTAAATGAGAAAATGTACAGAACCCTTTCCTTCACCAATCTGAGCTTGCAGTCGAAGCAGCAGCTCTATATTTCCTCCTGTAGCAACAAGTCCTGACCTGTGCTCCACGTCATCTAGCTTTAATTTAATCTCCACGTTTGTATCTACAACACAGCTGAACTACTAGTGGTAGCTCAGATGTGTTGGTAGTGAGACGTTTTCTGATGGTTTAGAACAGGAAGCAGGAGGAAACAAACAATTTAAATATCGTCTCACTGAAATCTCTCTGTAACTGTCAGAGAAATGTTGCAACACAAGCAGGAGTTACAGTCAGTTGAGTGGGGGGTACCAAATGTACGCTCTGAGACAGAAGTCTGTTCATTCTTTTAACGCCCATTTTACATTTCACACCACAGCTAGTTTGTTGAATTAGTAAACGATGTTGCTGTACACTTGTTGCATTTTTTTATTAAACTTTTGTGAAATTCTGTAAATTCTGCATGACACCTGTGATTGCTCTCTGAAATTCAAGCTCTGCTTCAGTGTTCCAGTTTCACAAATAACCATCTCATTATAATACAGGGGAAAGGGGCCACTGAGAATGACCCGTCATCATCTCCATCAGCCTGACACAGATTAGACAACATACATGGCCTAGAAAAACTTGACACTAAAGGGAACTGTTAAATGAATGTTTTTAGTAATGGCAAGAATTTATTTAATTAAAGAAAAAAAACTAATTTGAATAATTGTTTAATGCTTCTTCTGAATTCAACATGTAGCTTGGAATAAAGGCAACCTATCAGTTCATTAAACTCTTCATGGGTGTGGGTGTCATATGTGTCTTGTCAAGCCAGTTGAGAAAAAGCTGAAGTGGGATTTCCTGTCTACTTTAAGATATGCCTATGTGGGGGCGAGAAGAAAAAACTCAGAACTGTCAAAGCACCTTTAAGCTGTGGTATTATTAATGTCTTAGAAAAATACTAATTTCTTAATTCTCATTCCTGATGGTTTATACTCAACCTGGATCAAAACAGGTGACAATATCATTTTGTAAAACTAGTTATGAGATAATAAAGCAATCCGTCTGCAATTTTTACTTGAATTGCTAACTTTTTATTTACAAAACAAGGACAAACATCAATAAAAATCATTTGACCATCACGTGAAGCTCCATAAAGACATTACAGAAAAAAAAGCAAAGAAGTCTGATTGAGCCTTTCACCACACACAACCTATACATTTTTATATAGTAAGAAGTAAACCATTTAAATGTCTTCCATAAATGTTAAAAGGGCATTCCAGACTTAATGTAATTTTAATTTAATTCTTTAGTTTCATGTTGTACATGTATTTGACATTAGTGACATTTTTAATATAGACATCCCCCCTTAAAAAGGTTTAACTGCTTTTTTTAAATTACATTTTTAGCCTTTTACAATGGTTTTATTTCTGAACCAAAGCACAGCTTGTCCTTATACGATTACTTGATTATTTAATAGTTGAACAGCAATTCTGCTGCTAATATAATATCCATTTGATGTAGAAATGTCAATGTGTGGGAGAGGTGTACAGTAAAAGCTCATTCAGGAACCTCTTTGAATCTACTAATTATACTAGGTCTGTGAAACCTTTGTCAAATGATCAGACAATACAACCACTCTGTCACACTCGGCCTGCATTTGCAATTCTAACCACAACATATGAAGCACCACAGTGAGGGACAGGCACACAAGGCTCTCTACAAAGAGCCATTGTGATGACCCTCCTCTACTGAAGTACACCAGACACAGAAAATGGAGATCAGAGAGCACACGCATGACCACCGCACTGCAATTATGARTGGGACGAGAGGTGCATTTAGATGTGATGCTAACAGAGGCCTGATAAAATAAATCTACAGCGAAAAAGAAAAAGTATGATTTGAAAATGCGCGTTTATCTAGGCATCATAAAACTTGAATCAAAGCCTTTGCTCAAGCGACAGACACAAATCTTTTCCTGATTAGATATAAATAAGCCTGGACTTAAACTGTAGGCAACCCAATGCTTGAGCTGAAATCTTGCTCACATCTTTGATGAGGGGATCTCCTCATTTATGCCATCAGCTAAAGAATACTTCAAACACAGACTGTGATAAAGACGATAATTAATTATAAACTTCTTTTATTTAATCTTAAATTAACGTTTTTGTGGTAAAATAAAAACCAGAAATTTCATTAGTTCTATAAAAGGAGCTTCACCTACTATGTACACGACTGCTGCTGTTGGAAACTCCCTCTACATCAGGGAAGGGGAGCCTATAGATCCTCAGGTACACTGATGTCAGCCAGTCCAGGAGGTCCTGAGAGTCGCCAGCAAGTAAAATCAAACTTAACTGGTCCTAAATGTAAAAAMATAAATAAATAAAACAATTAAATCAGCACTCAATTTAAAGTCTAAATAAAATAAAACATCTTATTATTGAGATATTTGTATTTAGGCAACTTGTTTAGAAAGGCTGACACATATTTACATACCAGCTAAGAGTTCAGTCACAATTTAGAAAAAATTACAATAATTAGAAATATTTATTAGTTTTCTCTCTTGTATTGCTGCCACTTTTACAGATCTTTGACCTTTATATTATGCTGCAAACCTCAAATAATCGATTTTATAAAACCAGATTTTACTCAAATGAAAACTGCAGTGATGCTGTGGTGATTGTCATTACAGTTTAATATCAATAYTCTCAATAAATGCTTAAAATTCTATTATAAGCTCTGGTCAACACATCACGGTAAAAACGGGTTCAAACTAGGCAAACTGCTCTAAATATAATGATGGGAAAACATTGTTTCATTACTACTTCTTAATGCTAGGTTAAGAATGTTAGGCTAATCAAAATAAGCTAACAAAAACTAGCCAGTTTCTTAACATGTGTTGTCTTAGCTAACACAAGTAGTGTAAAAAGTACAAATCCGAACCACACCATCCCACAGGTCAGTTTGTTTTCAGTCCACTGAAGCTAAACAACATCTTTAAATTACCAGAGTATCAAATGTCAGCGACAGAGGGAGGAAATGAGTTTWAACTTGAACGAAACACACGTCTGCTTTACATTATTTATCGCGTTAAGCTAAACTTTTAAAAGTAAAACTTAATGCGACACGTAAGTTATAAAAGTCTGGTATGTTGATCTACTAAAATGAACAACTTTCTGACAACTTGTAGCGTAGTTGGTTTCGAAAGGAAGGAAGGGTGTGGCTATGAGTTTTCTCAACCAACACCGAGTCCAAAACACCGTTTAAAAAACACCAGCCGGCAAAATAAAAAGGTAGACACACAGTAAAGGTAATTTTACAATAACTTACAGAGCCTGATGACATAATAACTACAAGCAGCTTGATTGAAACTAAGTTTGACAACTCGTTTATTAGCATGTAGTTAGCACACTAACGCTAGGGTGGTAGCTTGGAAAAAATGGGGAGAAATAAACAGCAGACACGACGATTACTAACTTCAACTAGTCTGACAAAATACACACCAGCTCTTTATTTTACCTCAGTTGTTGAATTACTAAATTTACGCTTATATTGAGTGGACGAATGGTTCCCACAACTCTTGAGCAAACACGGGGTGCTAACAAGTTAGCTCAGCAGTTAGCATACGACTACTCTTAAAGGCATCGGTTTTCTGACGAATTTATAAAAGCTAAAACTCTCCCGAGAATTATAAAGACGCGTGAATAAACCACCAAATGCTTGAAGACAAAGACGATACAATCTAAAAACGCAAACTTTTCTTGTACCGACAGCTCAAAAAGTCATTATCTCAGGTTAGCTGCTCTATCAAGTCATCGAAGTTAGCCTGAGAGCTAAGCTATTTGCCCACAGCAACGTCTCTTCACTAAGAGGGTCAGAACTAAGCTGAGAGTAAAGGTTCAAAAACAGACCGAGGCTTAAACACTGAGTTATTAAACTAATAAAGCTATACGCTGGGCAATTAGCTCTCAAATCGTTAATTTTACTCAGATACGGGAGCTTCTTACCGTGTTCCGCTATGTGTGCATAAGAGACTGTGGATGTTCCGAGAGCTAGAGTGGCTGCTCATTGGACGAGAATCAGCCAATCAGAGCGCTCCAAGTTACGACATACTCCTGACTTCAAAAAGACCGCGTCATTCAGATCCTCACCAGAGTAAATCACACGAAGGAAAACGACATCAATGCCAAATCATAAACACATGGGATTACATAATTATAACTCAGACTAATCTAATCTAGTTATAACATAATCATCGTTATTATGTCAGAAAATTCCATTTATTTTGTTATGATAATATGATCAAGATTTTCACATTTAGTAACAACTTTAAAGTCTGCTTTAATGTATACACAATTTCATACCTTATTTATAAATTATCATTAATGCTTTGCAATGTATTCACAAACTCCAGAATAACCCATTTATAAGGCATTAATAAATCCTTTATAAAAGGGGCTCTTATTGTGAAGGGACCATTAGGTATAGATCAGTGGTTCCCAAACTTTTTGTCTTCTGACCCACAAAATATCCATGGCAAAAACTTGTGACCCCAAATATTATTGGTCTGAGTACACGAACTCCGTTTATAACCCTAAAAACACAGGCTTTTTGACAACCTAAACAGCTTGTACACACATATAAATACTTATTTTTACTTATTTTGTGTTTTTGTAATAATTATAGGAAAAATATTACTGCAGCAATTATTTTATTACCCTTTAAATTGATTTCTGGAGATTATCCAAGGTGCTTCATGACCCATAATTGGGTCCCAAGCCCATATTTGGGAACCAAAGTGCAGTGGTTCCCAAACTTTTCAGCTTTTGACCCACAAAATAACAGCAGCAGAGACCTGTGACCCCAGCTATGTTTGGATGATAAACATTTGTATCAGGGCAACTAAACATGGTAACAATATTTTTATACCACATTTAACCATTTTAAATATACTAACCTCACTCCTTTGTAACAACTAAGGCAAAAATGTAATTAATTCAGAAAATATTTTCAGGACCCCACCTTGAAGTTTTGGGACCCCACTTTGGGTCCCGACCCCAACGTTGGGAAACACTGCGATATGTTTTAGGTTCCATTTGAAGCAAATGCTACATGTGCTGCATATTGCAGTGATATAATCTAAATATGTGTAGTTTCTCATGTTGTATTTGAATTGATGAAACAGAAGGTGAACCTTTCAAAAAGTCTAGCTTATTCTTTTTTTTGTTTGTTTGTTTGTTTTGTTGAGTTTTGTGGAGTGAAAAAACAGCATTATTTTTTTACTGAAAGGAATGCACTACAATGTGTAAAAAATAATAAAAAAAATCGTAATAAAACAGCCATAACTCATAAAATAACTTGTGAAAAGTAAAACGATGATGTAAGATACATTTTAGTTCCTGCATGTGTTGCCAGGGGATTGCTGAGACTCACCTCCATCTTTAGTTGGGGAGACTGGGGACAGTTGCAACACGTTTTGCATTTGACTCTTTTACTCAGAAATGGTTTGGATTAGACAAATGTTTAAACAATAAACTTACATCTGTCTGTTCATAATCAGTACCATTCACAGATAATTAAAGCATGTACATTCTTCGCTGTTTGCATTTGAAAATGAAAAGTCAGATGTTGCAACTGACCCCAGGACTGGGGACAATTGCAACATTGTTTGGGGTTAGTTGCAACAGGTTATTAATTCAATGTATTTCACTGTAAATGAAAGTTGTATTATTTTTATATTTATATTATTGCTAAATTTATAAGAAGTGACGATGACAACAGTATAACAAAAACAAAGCTAAGCAAAAAATGTACTTTCATACCCCAAAAACATTTTTTTCCTTCTTTAAATCCTGAAGCAGATTTTGAATCTGCTCACCTTTCCTTTGCAAGGTGAGACATCTTACTGAGCATGCAGAGTGTCATCACTCTACCATGTTTCTTTTTGGAGAAAAATGACGTGTTGCAACTGTCCCTTGTTGCAATTGTACCCGGTCTCCCCTACTTCTCCTCATCACAGGAGATCATGTCATCATCATAGAACCAGCACAGTCGCTGCAGAGTTTTTGAGGTTAGAAATAACAAAATGATAGCATTAAGTAACTTTTATTATGTATAATAT
>NW_013952741.1:602294-612568 GCF_001266775.1 Austrofundulus limnaeus
ATGAAAAATACAGGACAAGGAGTTTTTGTTTTTCCTTTTTTGTTTATCAAGTTTACTGAGTTTGTTTTCTTTGTAAAATGTCATTTATTTTGTTAAGTTTCTTTTTTCTTGTGATTCATCAAATGTCCTGATGTATTTTTAGGCTTTATTGCTCTTTTTTCCTTTTTATTTAGTTGTGTTCTGCATAAATTAGTTTAAGAGCAAATATTTTAATGTTGTAGGAAATGTATCCTGGTGATTTGTTGACTTTTTGTTGTTTGAGGGAAACATCTTGATGAATCCACATCATCATTATTATCATATGATCCCTTCAGGATGGCTGTGCTCTGACATGACAGAGGCCCTCGTGAAGCAGCCATGAAGGCCCAGCTGAATGAGTGGATCAGATGAGTCAGTGTTGTAGCTCGTCTTCATCTTCCTACGAGTTAAACATGAACTGATGACAGACGAGAAGCTGCTCGTCATCTGACAGAAAGAAATTATTTAATGTGCTGCACGACCAGCGCTGCCACGTTTTCCCCAAACTAAACCCTGGTTTAAACAGATCAGAGATTTACAGATAAATTTAAAAACATTTAGAGTAACTGGAACAGAGAACTCTGTCGTCCTGTAAACAATCAGCGTGAAAACTAATGTGCTAACTGAACCTGATGTCTGTCACCTTCCTCCTCTTTATGACTCATTCATCACCTGATCCCAAAACAGCTTACAGACAAAGAACAAAACAAAACAAGCATAGCTAAATTTAGAAAAGAATTGGTCATTGCATCCAGTGATGCACTTCCTTTAATGTAAACCTTGGTTGTCATTTAAAGTATAAAGAAAAAGCACATCTTTATGAATTAGTTGTTTGTTCCTTAGAATTTTTATTTGACACTTGGATAATGGAAATAGGGTTCAGTGTGTCCTCATAAGCCGTTTTTTTTAGAAAACATAAATATAATCAGCATTGACCCCGAAAAGTATTTTCTTGTAAATCTTTCGACTTTTGAATAAAGGCTCAAAGTCTTTGCTACATTTCAGAAATCTTCCTAATACTTCTAGAAATGCTTCTTGTGCAACTTAGGACATCAGTTTTCAAACATTAAACCTTTAAAAAGAAAAAAATTGTATAGGTCTTCTGGACGGGTTCTTCTCTAATGAAACGTTTCGTCTCTCCTCCAAGAGACTTCTTCAGTCTGAGAGTTTCAGGCAAAATTCAGGCTTTTAAGCACTGCCTCCATGTGACTGATACTCACATCACATGGCTATCATTGACACCTAATTAACACCTATTGTTAACAGGGGGTGGAGTGACACTGGCAATAGCAGCACTGTAGGAGGGGGACAACTGAAAACGGAGGCCTCCACCTCTGTTTAATGATGGACGGTCTTTCTTCACAAAAATGGCTTCTTTTACTCCTCTCTCAAACCAACGTTCCTCTCTATCAAGAATGAGAACATCCTCATCTCTGAAAGAGTGACCGCTGGCCTGTAAATGAGTGAAAACTGCAGAGTTCTGGCCATTAGATGTAGCTCGTCTGTGTTGGGACATTCTTTTTCATTAGAGAAGAACCCGTCCAGAAGACCTATACAATTTTTTTCTTTTTGATTTTTACCTGGATTACTGAGATGCATCAGGACATTAAACCTTTAGCAATAATGTCTGACATCTGTAACAATATTAAACTGATTATGATCCATTAAGGATTAAAAACATGAAAGTTACAGCGGATAGCCGAGCACTGAAGACTTGTACTTTCTGTGAGCAAGTCTTTCCATATTTGAATCCACTCAAACAATAAACACTTGTTACCAACCACAAAAACTAAAGATTAATAAGAGTTCTTATAAGGCCTGGACGATAAAGGATCTGAGCAAAACAAATAATTAAAGCTGTTCTAAATCAAGTCTGATGACAAGCTGTGAAATGAGAAGACATCATGGAAGAAAAGGGTTTTTTATTCCACAATAAAAACTTGTAACATCTTCACTTTTCTCGTGTCCTTTCCACGTTTCCTCTGCAGGGTTGCACTCTGTGGATCTGCGTGTCTGCAGCGTGGCGTTTTGTTTTCCTTCAGCCCGCTGCGCCGCGCATCCACAGCTGCAACCCATCGTAACTTTCTGTACATCACACCACCGCTAAAACACAACTTCAAGGAGATCAAGCCATAAAAGTCAGTTCAGACAAAAAATTATTGCTCAGATAAATAAACCTATTTTACAAAATAAAAAGGAAAAAAAACAATAAAGGGGGAATAATTATAATAAGATTCATATTCTAAACACTGGATTCCAAAGAAAAAAAATGTCAGTTACTTTTGAGGGGACTAAAAATGGGTGATAACCTCGACTTCTGTCTTCATATTCTGGTTAAACATGCAAAAATGTCTTTAAAGTAGATAAATTTCAGGCTTAATTAACTCCCTGCGTGTGGGGGGGTCTTGGTGTAAGACTCCTTTGTGCTGATGAAACGTAGTCCCATGCAGCACGTTCATGGCCTGGTTTTTTTGTTTTTTTCTTTTTTCATTCAGACAACCACAAACAATTCATAACAAGAAAGAAATATATATAATATATATGTAAAAATACAAAATAAAACCCAAACAAATTAAACATCATAGTTCTGGACAACAAGTCAAAGAGGAGATAGCACCATTGTTACAAAAGGGTTTGGACAGATCAGGACCGGGTGGGGTGGGGTGGGGGATCAGTGACACATCTGGATTTGAGGCTGCAGTAACAGACCGATGACACCCGGGAACCGTAGATCGCTCTTCATTTTCTGGCGTGGCCGTCATTCAACGTGCACCTGACGCAAATGTAGTCCTCCTTCTCCGCCATCTCYGGTGTGACGCCGACGCACACCTGGTGGAACCACTGGTTGCAGCTGCCGTCGCACTGGACCCAATCCACCTGCGGGAGCACAGAAAGCATTAATATCCAACCTGAAAGCTGCTCAACGCTCTGCGTCACCCAACATGCCCTCACCTCGTCTCCCTCTGGCAGCTGGCAGCTCTCGGCCGGACACACGGCCATCTCCTCGTCGGAGTCGTCGGACTGGGAGAAGTCGGAGCGTGGGGAGGACGAGGTGGAAGCCGGCCGGCGCTGCAGCGTCTTTTTATTTATCTTTTGTCTCTTATTCGAGTGCTTTTTGTCCTTCCCCCGGCGCCCTGCGTCCAAACCTTCCCTCTCCAGACGCCTCTTCGCTTTGCGTTCTGAGGCAGTCAAGGTGTCCCTCGTTTTGATGGTGCCATCCTGAAAACAAAGTCGTTCCCAATAAAACTCACGTTGAGACAGTTTTAAATGTTTTTAATTTGTGTACATAAACTTAACACAGAAAGTAAGATGATAGATTATTTTGTTGTATCAACGCTTCTTGACAGTAAATATTCAACCGTTGGAAAACACCTTATTTCCCTTTTAAATGGTGCCACATTTGTGTACATGTCAACCTGTATATTGAGCCTCAAAGCTCCGTAATTAGCACAAAATTGTTGGTATTAATCACGCGTGCACGCAGGGGTGGAGGGGGATGCAGGCGGACTGCTGGGCGTGGAGATGACAGCACCTGCAGCGCAAAGCAGGAGGAACGGAGGACGGCAGAACTTATTTCTAGCGGCAGAGCAGGTTGGAAAATGATTACCTGATGTTATTTATTGATTTTTTAAACGTCCTCCAGGCTCTAACATGTTAAMTTTGAAACTGAGTTTAAAAAAAAATCTGTAAAACATGGAAAAATCCGTTAGATTGCTTTATACGTCTGTATACMTGCAAAATGGGTGAAAATCTGTGTGAATTATGAACAATCCACACAACTTGACATGTATGCATTTGTAAGGATGCATGTGTGGGATGAGCAGTAGAGCTGAGTGTGTGGGCTGCAAACATGAAAGATTTCCAAATTTTCTCCACCAAACAACTAGGGCTGGGCGATATGGCCCAAAAACAACAACAACAAAAAAAAAAAAAAAAAAAAAAAAAAAAACCCAGATTTTTTTCATCCCAAATTCGATTTTAGATTTTTATCGATTTTGCTTTCCACTTAATTGAGTGCCTCTGTTTCAGGCGTTGGAACAAATATGTTGTACTCCTGCTTTTTGTAGCAAGAGCCTTCAAACAGATTTTGCAGTCAGGTGTTTGTTGCTCCAAGTCCAAGGTTACCTAACCAGTTCCAGAAAACTGAAGACACAGTGCCTCTCTGCTAGCTGCCATATTGTCATGTTGTGCACCAAGCATCCTGAGGGACAGGTGGGGTGACCTCTGAACTACAGAAGCTCCAAAGAGTGCCCTGGTGGCAGAAAAGTCTTGATTTTCCCAAAATTAAATCTTTATAAATGGTAAATTCGAATTAATCAATCAAATCGATTTATCGCCCAACCCTACAAACAGCTTATTTTGCCTTTGAGTAATTTAGTGTTTAGTGGACTGGATGATGTTTGAAAAACAAGCCATATTGGCAATTAAACAATTTCTTAATTTAACAATTAGGAGCCTCATTAGCGTGTGGAAGAACCATACACAGCCACAACAGTTTGGCCCCTCCTCCTGCTGTGGGCTGGAATCCCATTCATCAACCAGCATTTGTCACAAGTCAGTCAACATGGTTGTGTGGGTCACTTTGGAACTAAGCTGATCCCACAAGTGTTCAATGGGGTTGAGGTCAGGACATTCCATCCTCTCCACTCCCAAATTCTGGAGGTCTCTGATAAACCACGCTCTGTGGGGRCAAGTGTTGTCAGCTTGGAGAGTAGAGTTCAGTCCCAGACTTCAGATATATGGATTTGCTACTGGTTGCAGAATTTCATCTTGATTTCTCTCTGCATTGAGATTTCCAATCAGGCACCTGAGGGTACCAGAAGCTCAAACCAAGTGTCAATAGCAAGAACAAAATAAGATGTTTGGCAGAGAAGATTTAGCTAGTTTTTCATATGTGCAACCCACACACTCAGCTCTACTGTTCATCCCACACATGCATGTTCCTTACACATGTGGCACCCTTTAAAAGCTAAATTAACAGGCTTTCCAACTGTCTAAGATTTATTGCCATGAAGCACTGTTACAACAAAGAAATAATCTACCAAACACAATTTCCTTCCTTTTTGTGCTAAGTCATATAACGCCCACTACAAAAGGTTTGTGTCTGTCTTTGTTTGTCTCTCGTGTTAGCAAAATATGTCATAAACAACTGGACAGATTTCAGTGAAACTTTCAGAAAGTAATCTCTCAAAATAGCTGCTGCAGCTAAGTGATCTTAGCTAACACTAAACTGGACATAGCTCATTCAGATTTACTAATACAGAGCTAAAGTTTAATATAGCTGAGAGTCATCCTCAACGTGTCCTCCGAGCACTAAGACATTCGTGAGATCTTGCAATACTGCATCAAATTTCAATTAGGGCAATTTCTTTCTTTCTTTCGTTTCTTTATTGTTTATTTGCATGGGGACAAGTGTCATGTATAACAAATACTGAACACTTTAATGTTTATAGCGTTAATTAGTATGTAATGCACATCCCCAGATGGACTTTTAACAATATAGAATAATTTAAAACAACAAAACAACATGGAAGATACAATATCATACAATACATTTATAAGGTTTAAGTCAGTCTCTTCTAAGATATATAAGAAGATCTTGCTCTAAAACTCTAGCATGAAAGGTGGCAGGCAGTTTGTATTTGTATGTGTTGTTTCTTACCTGGTCCAGTGGTGTGTTTGTTCCCTGAGAGATAAACTGCACGTGTGTGTCGCGCTCTGTCGCCTCCTCCCGCGGTGGCGACATGGACGTGTTTGTGTTCTGGCTGCTGGCCCTGTCCAGCAAAATGTGGTGGAGGTTTTGGACCTGCGGCAGACACACCTGCAGCAGGAGGCCCTCCACCATCAGCTCCTCCAGCTCACAGCTCAAACCTGTTGAACACACAGACGGTAACAACCGGGCCTTGTGCTGAAAGGAAGCAGACACGCCAAACTTCTGTTTTCCTCATTTAGTGACACATGTAGGTTTTTCTTTTTTCTAATAAAAAAAATAAAATAAAATAAAATACATTTTGGACTCAAATACATAAGCTCATGTTTTATTAGCTTATGTATTTGAGTCCAAAAGTTTTATTTTATTTTTATTTTTGTAACTACTTGTGCACTTGTAAATTTTGTTTTATAACAGGTCTCTCCTGGAAATGAGATTTTGGATCTCAATGAGACTACCCGTATAAATAAAGGTCAAATGAAAAAAAAWAATAATAAAAGACTGACCCTGTAGTGGGATGCATCTCTGCTCGGTGTAGAAGACGGTCTGAGCGTGGCTCGTCCTATTCCACTCTGGAGTCAAACAAGGAGCCTGTGTGGAAACCATCAAACACCAAACTTTACATCTACAGTGCGGTATCAGCTAAAAAAAAAGGTAGCATTAAAGGAGGAATAGTGACCTGAGAGTTGTTGTGAGTGTTGTCGCAGCTGGACACCCAGTGTGTTAGCGTTGGAGGGGTCCCCGGTCGCTCCTCCAGCTCTATAAAGTTACACGTCTGTGAGACCTGCTGCGCTCGGTGCTGCCAGTTAAGTGTCCTCTCTACGAGATAGTTCAGGGCGTCGCCCTCTGGCAGGCGCACATTGATACTTTGGAGAGATGCTAGCAGAGAGAGGACTTTGCTGAGCGGGGGCTTTTCTGAGCGCTGGCAGTGTGGACAGAGCCACGGCTGGGTTTCACACGAGTCTGACGGGTCTCTGACGCACACGCTGTGGAAAGCGTCCCGGCAGAGTTCACACTGCAGCATCGCACCCATGGGTGCTTTCTGGCAGAAACACACCTTCAGGTCCATGCAGTCTGCGGTGGGAAGGAGCTTTGACTCATTTGCTGCCCTGAGACCAGAAAACATCTCCATCTCCCTCACATGCAGCTCTTCCAGAGCCGCCATCTGGTGAATGAAACATCCAGTCAGTACAGTCACAGTTAGAAACATTATTGCTTAGAGTTCACAAAGAAAGACCTGATGATTTTTATATTTTCATTATGGTTTATGGACCTTTTCTCTTCTTCGACTTCCTGTCAGTTTCAATTTCCAAATCAACTTATTTATTTGTCTTACTTCAAACCAGTTCCTGTTCTTCCACACTTCAATTTATGACATTAAAAACACACTGGGTGTGTCAGTAAAACAGGAGAATCTCAATCTATGCAAACCAGTTTAAACCAAAAGCCAAACTAACTCAGTGACTTTCTAGTATGGGATAAATCTTGTGCCAGCAGGAATTGAATCTGAATGTGCATAATTTGAAATTGAATGGACTGGTTTGAAAATGAATTTTACTAAATTGAAACTGCATTTAATGGTTTGAAACTGAATTTAAAATTTTGTATCTGAATTAATTTGCTTTGAAATTGTATTTTGGTCTATTAAAAATTCAGTTTGACTACATTCACTTACATTACAGAAGTGAAACATAAATATGTGGATCTGTGTTTRATTACTCTGGCTGGCTTTCTCAAGGACCAGGATGTGACACAAAAATCTGAACTTTGGAACTGAAAGTGAAAGTAGACAAACTGAATTTTTAATAAAATTCAGTTTCAAATCATTAAATTCAGTTTTGATTTAGTGAAATTTATTTACAAACCAATGCATTCAATTTCAAATGATACACATTCAGATTCAATCTGAGCAATTCAAATTCAATTCCTGCTGGCACAAGATTTATTCCATATTCAAGCAGCTACTTTTAGTCTTATAAGATCCTCCATAGAGGGAAAACGTTCAGTCTGAGTTCATTAAGTAATAATACATACTGCAGAGGTAGAGTCCTTGGTCTCTGAAAGAGTTTTCTCCACGTCACTCAAAGTGTTAATCCGTATGGGTTTCTTTTTGTTGTTTTTAGGTGATTCTTTCCCTTTCTTGGCCTTCCTCTTTGGAGAACCAACGTTTCTAGCTTCAAATCTTGGACACAGGACCTGAAATGGACAAAAACATTTATGAAAAGTTTGAATTAATTTCCACAGCTGGCATTGGGATTTATTGTGAACACATGGTTGTTTTATTTATTCATTTATTTTTTGAATGAAAAATAATATTTTAGATCTGTAGGTTGGATTACACAAGATGAATTTTGAAAGTCAATGCACAACCTTTTAAACTAAAATTATTATTATTATTAACTGAAAAAACTGAATTTCTTGTTAAGTTGTTTTTACATTTGTCTTGATTTACAAGGAACCTATTAGTTTAAATGCAACCAATTTTTATTGCTCTAATTCACACTTTTCTTTGTGCCAGTGTTTCTAAATGAGTGTTAAAATATTAATTTAAAATAATCTGGAACCAAACTATCGTTTCCCAGTATGCTAATGCTAATCTCATTGATAAGAAACACTACTACGCTACATTACTTATCTGTTTTGCTGTTTTGTTAAATTCTGATAATAGGCAGACTTTTTAAATAATTGATAGTTCTTTTACTTACAAAAAGAAAACATGATACTGAACTGTTTATGGTTTACATAAGTTGCACCGATGTTGTAAAATGCTATATTGTGCCAACATGTCTGCAGTATGTTACAAAATGAGAGCAGTTCAGTAGCTTTTCAATTGTGATCTTTACACTCCGAACCCTCGATTGAGAACACTGAGTTCACGCAGCCAACTCTTAAAGCAAACGCTGCTAAATAACTCACTGTAGAGGAAACTGTAACGAGAAGAGACAAGTTTCCATGGGACTACGATAATGCAAACAGAATTTCAGAATGAATTTATCGTTCTGGGTGGTTAACTGATTGCAGTGGTGAAGAAAATAGATTTTTATTTTTGCAGAAAGTGGAACCACAGTACATCCTACCCTTCTAACCAGAACTGTACCAACACATTCACCATCAAATGGCACATTTTTACTCCTTATTAATAGAAGAAGTACGTTGATGTACCCTGTCACTGAGAGATTTGAAGAAGGAATGTTTGTAGTTTTTGAGATGAGTGTTTGTCTGGACTGGAATTGAACAGAGAATGTGCATTTTAGTATACTTCCCATGGGCTCACCACCTGTGGGAGGGGCCAAAGGGGTCAGGTGCATTGTGTGTTGGGCAGTGGTCGAAGGCGAGGACCTATGTGGTCTGATCCTCGGCTACAGAAGCTGGCTCTAGGGATGTGAAATGACACGTCTCTGGTGGGGAAGGAGCCTGAGCTGGTGTGTGAGGTTGAGAGGTTCCSACTAGATATAGTTGGACTCACCTCGACGCACCGCTCTGGCTCTGGAACCAGTCTCCTCSAGAGGGGCTGGACACTTCCACTCTGGAGTTGCCCATGCTGAGAGGCACTGAGCAGGAGTGGGCAYACTTATTGCCCCCCATCTTGGTGCCTGTACGTTGGGGTTCACCCCGGTGAACGAGACGGTAGCCTCCCTCCGCCTACGTGTCGGGGGACGGGTCCTTACTGTTGTTTGTTCCTATGCACCTAACAGCAGTTCAGATTACACACCCTTTCGGGAATCCTTGGAAGGTAGGGCTGCCACAATTAGTCGATTAATCGACGACTAATCAATTATTAAAACAATCGATGACTAATTTAATAATAGATTAATCGTTTTCTTTTTTTTGTTCTTTACTTTGTCTTTCTCTCCAAACTGTTTTGATACCTTCCACTGCCACATCTGCCTTTCTGTCCTTGACACACATGCACAGTAGTGGCAATCTGGGGTAGGCCGTGGACGTCACAAGACATTATACAGACAGACTCTGGTATCATGGCTACCTGGCAACGGAGATTAAAAGTGTGGGATCRTTTTAAGAARATGAAAGAGAAACCTGTACAATATCTGCAAGGCAGAACTTGCCCTCCACAGCAATTATTTTTAGTTAGCATATAGCTAAAATCTAACCATGGTTATATAATAGCAASTGCATTCTGACATGATAAGCTGTATGTTTTATATTCAGTTAATGTATGATCCGATTAGTCGACTAATCGAAAAAAATAATCGGTGATTAATCGATTATAAAAATAATCGTTTGTGGCAGACTTACTGGAAGGGGTGCTGGAGAGCACTCCTAACGGGGACTCCCTCGTTCTGCTGGGGGACTTCAATGCTCACGTGGGTAATGACAGTGAGACCTGGAGAGGCGTGTTTTGGAGGAACCCCTCAATCTGATCCCGAGYGGTGTTTTGTTATTGGACTTCTGTGCTCGTCATGGATTGTCCATAACGAACACYATGTTCAAGCATAAGGGTGTCCATATGTGCTCTTGGCACCAGGATACCCTAGGCCGCAGTTCAATGATCGATTTTGTTGTTGTTTCATCTGATCTGCGGCCG
>NW_013952741.1:613431-627141 GCF_001266775.1 Austrofundulus limnaeus
TGAGGAAGCAGAGCCTGAGGACCCTGGGTCGGACTCTCCAATCTATGGTGCCGAGGTCACTGAGGTAGTTAAAAAGCTCCTCGGTAGCAGGGCGCCAGGGGTGGATGAGATTCGCCTGGAAGGCTCTGGATGTTGTGGGGTTGCGATGATTGACGCGACTCTACAATATCATGTGGACATCGGGTGCAGTTCCTCTGGATTGGCAGACCGGATGAACTCAGGTTTTCTTTACTGCAGTGTAGAGTTACTGACGTGTCAAGAACACGATGGCAATGATCTTACTTACTTTAACAGGGTATACACAGAAATCCTGAAGTTAAATTTAATACCTTTTAATACCATCCCAATGTTTTTAATACCAACACGACTTCAAGTTGAAACTGTAGCGGCAACTGCTTCAACCTATTATTAAAGTTACTGGATACATAGTTATTTCTTTGCCTTAATGAAACTCTGATCTACAATTATTTGTTATTTAACCCTAAATTCAAGGCAAGTGTTTTCATTATGTGTAGGAAGAGCAGTGCTATCAGCAACAGGTCGTCTGCTCTCGCACGTCCCAGGAACTCAGAACCAAAATACCCGGATGTCACACAACCATCCTCTAAATAACATCTCTGTACGTCCATCCGTTTTTTAAACATGTATTAAAACTTTTGTTGAACATGAGAATGAACGGTCCAGCTGTGTTATCATCCCTCCACCACCACTACACCGTTTTACCCTCACAATCACCATCTTTTATCTGCATATACATTGACAATACCAGCTAAAGAACGACTGTAAAGGCTTCATCAATCAAATTCTTTAAAAAAAAAAATCAGTTCTCAATTTTTTCATAMTGAGCAGAGGGTTGCCTGCAATATCTTTCAAATATCACCTTTTAAATTTATCAAAACTGCAAAAAAAATCTCAATTTATAAACTTTCTTGTAGCTAAAAATACTTTCAATTAAAAACTATTATTGAAAATAATAAAACCTTACTAAACAAACTAAATCAACAGAATCTACGTGAGAACTGTAAATTATGTTTCATGTGATCCTGTATTAATTTACATGAAGTCTGATCCCAAATAAACAATTGAGCTCAAATTCCCAAAACCCTTTAATACAGTGTAGGATTTAAATTAGCTCATATTTATCTACAAACACATAAAACTGACTTCTTCATAGAGAATGCCCTCCCTGAGTTTTGGGGAAAAACAATTAAAAAAATCTGAGACACAGCTTTAATTTACTTTTGTTTTGTTCAAACAAATATAGCTGTTTTATTGTTATTGTGTGTCTGTTTGTCCCAGTAAACACACACCTGTTGATTGATGTTATCTCCCGTGTCATTCTTATAAAAGCCATCACTTTAATCTCCTCACCTGCTGCACCCGCCTGCTCCTCTCTTCTCCCCCGCTCTGCTCCAGCTAGCTTTAGCTAAAGCTAGCAAACACGGACACACGGCTCCTCTCAGGTGGTGGAGTCAGTAATCCTTCTGCTGGTTTATCTTTTCTGAGTTTTAACAATCTTCCAGCTTTGATATCGTCTCCTGTTCTTTTTCAGACGTGTCCTGACAAATATATTTTATTTAAAATACCGCTCCAACTTCTGCTACTAGAGACACTTAAGTCCCGCCCCCCACACTATTTCTTATTGGCTAATAGGCCTGTCTAAAGTTAAAGCTGCGTCTCAGATAGGGCCAGAGAAATGTTTGTTAAATCTGTTTTCAACGCAGCGCATCAGATTCCAGCATGGTGAAAGTGCGCTAGTTGTTTAAAAATTAATACCTCGTCAGATGGCATTTATTACCTTTTAATACTTTTTAATGGCTTTAATTTTTGCTTATTTGGTTTACTACCCTTTAATACTTTTTACAACCCTGCGGATACCCTGTTTAATATATGGTCTGTAATCTGCGAGTTTGTGCTGTAAAAACAATGCAATAATCAGCTTGAGACTCTGTATCAGTCTCTACTTTAAAGATTGACTGGCTTTGGGGACAAAAATAACTATCTTGATTACCATAGCTGCTTCAAAAATTATTTCCAACTTGTAAAATTTTACCTCTAGTAGTGTAAGCGTTGAATCTTTTTGAAGGAAAATTGCTGCTGCAGACTCTTTCCATTGCTGCACCTCTGCCATTAAGGACTCTAGTCTTTCTAGAGGCTCCAGCTGGACCTGAATGGCTTGTCCTCGTAGGACCATGTCAGAGAGGCTGTCCGCCATCAAAACACAGCCGCTGACCTGAAAGGAGGAGTTGATTTTCTTGTGTTATTGCCTCTTAAATCATCTGGTCATAATGTATCATGTTCTAACCTGAAGCTCCTCGGCTTCCTGGAGCCACTCCTGGGCTTTTCTGATGGTGTCTTTGAGGAGCAGACAGTTTGGGAGGTAAGCAGGTATTCCTGATGCCTTCTCAGCTGCAGCGTTAAGAGTCTCTATGGAGTGTGGCGGTCTGGTGCCAGAGAAACACACGTGATCAACATTTGTTTCAGCTCCATTTCTCTAAAATCATCTAACGGTCTACAGACAAGCTTACGAAAAACAGCTTTAACAACTAACAAACACAATTCAAACTCATTTTAAAACCTTGTCCAGACAAGTTTAATAAAAAAAAAATAAAACGCTTCCCAATATTTCAAACCCTGTGAAACCTTAAACTCTGGATCAAAAAATTTGAGTCCTGACTTGAGATTAGTTCATCTGATAATGAAGAGAAGAGAAACATGTTCCTGACAGCCATGCCATTAATTAAAGCCTTTTAAAAAAGCACTTATGACAGTTAATACTAAACAGCGTTTTGGACCAATGGAATGAGGGCAAAACTAAATATGATGCTCACTTTTTGTTGATCTTGTTGAATATTCTAGCAGCAGCATTTTGCACTAGCTGGAATTAAAATGAAGCATAATCAGGAGCACTGACGTCATAATTTCATAATTCAGTCATTATCAGTGCAAATATCTGGACAAAGAGTTGAAGCTAAAAGACAAGATAATATTTCATAAGTTATGTTGTTTTTTGGATAAAGTCAGAGCAGTAACATCCGATTGTAATGTGATGCTCTCGGTCTCTCAGGTGTTTTATTTATTTATTTTTCTTCCTCCTGGCTAATGCTCAAACATCATCGCTGATCAGTGAGTGCTGCCCTCACCTGGCCTTCAGCAGGCTGCTGGCCTTGTCCTCCCAGTGCTCAGACAAAGTGAGCTGCTCCTGAAGGCGTGCCATGGCTCTTTCCACAGACGGATGAGGTGCCAAACCCACTCCCTGGTCGATGAGCCTCCTCATGGCCTCTAGAGTGAGGGTGGCGGGCTGGGYGCTGGCCTGCTGCACCCCCTCCAGCCACCGTGCTTGTTCCAGTCTCTCTCTGAGCTGTGGCAGCTCCGGCAGGTCCACGTCAAAGTCAAAACTGACATCCAACAGGCTCTGGATCTCTGCCACRCTGGGAGCTTCATCTGCCAGGACCTTCTCACTGTGCTGCTGGAAGTCCTCGATACGATTCAAGAGTTCCTGTAAAAAAACCACACCATTAGGTTAAAGAGGGGGTATTAATTCTGTACCATCAATCAAGTAACTATGTTACATTCAGTTGGTATTTAAAAGCTGTATGTATCAAAAATACTTTTGACTTTGCATCATTCTAAACGCCTTGAACTTGGCCTTTGTCTCTTTAAGAACTACCTACCATTACTGACACTCCCACTTCAACATATCTTCACAACAATGCTTCAGGGGAGGTGTGCTCTGTGGGGTGGAGCTTAGCTGTATACTGAGCTCCAGGGAGGAGCTTTGTGTAAATAGGCGGTGCTTTGTACCAGCAAGTGTTTAGGCAGCTCCCATGACCACAGGAGATTCAAAGATTTCTTAAGCTGAAAAAAAGTAGTAGCCTTTGCATAACTCCCCCCACCCCCACCAACACCCTTAAAGGGATCCATGATTAGTTGTTTAGACTTTATTTGAAAAACATATATTTTAACTGTAAAATAAAGACTGTAAAAAGGGTAGGCTGTTTAGTTTTTATAACTTTTAAACTAAAAGTTTAAAAATATATTACACGGAGGGGGTCATTTTATTCACATGCAAAGCATTCTGGGTAAATGATGACGTGGGATAGGTCATCGGTGTGAGGTAACTAGCGAGCTAGATCCACCCTGAAGGTTAATCTTGGACAATATCTGATGATSGACTCTTTTAAATGAAACCAGAGAGCGTTGACAGAGAGGAGAAGGTAGAAATGACTCAGCCTGGAACTGAAAATATGGATGGAGGACAACAGAGCTGCTTCATGGAAGAAGAACCTCAGCTTAGCCTGTTAGCTTTAGTGTTAGCCCTGATGCTATCACCATACATATGTATTAGCTCAGCGCTACACATTCTCCTCTCTTCACTGAGGTCCTCCATCCACATGACAGAGAGGGGAACACAAAAATGACTCAGTCTGCAACTGAAAATATAGATGGACCTCAGTTTAGCTTGTTTGTCGTGCTAGCACCGAGCTGATACATATAAGGCAATATAGCGTTGGCGCTAAAGCTAACAGGTTAAGCTGAGGTTCTTCTTCCATGAAGCAGCTCTGTTGTCCTCCATCCATATTTTCAGTTACAGGCTGAGTCATTTCTACCTTCTCCTCTCTGTCAACGCTCTCTGGTTTCATTTAAAAGAGTCGATCATCAGATATTGTCCAAGATTAACCTTCAGGGTGGATATAGCTCGCTCACACCGAGGACCTATCCACGTCAACATTTACCCAGAATGCTTTGTGTGTAAATAAAATGGCTCCGTCCATGTTAAAATATATTTGAAAAATTTACAAAACTGAACAACCTACGGTATTTTTTACAGTCTTTATTTTACAGTTAAATGTTTATCAAATAAAGTCTAATGTTACAACTAATCAGGGATCCCTTTAAAACAGACAAATATTTATTGATTTAATGATCATATTATATTAATGTAGCTTGACTGCTACTCAGGCAATTGGTGCTAAYTAAAACATGACTCAAGTTTAAATGACATAAAAAAAACACATTCCATTTCTCCTCCTAAACTTACCTTCAGCATGGGCGCCTGCGGGAGGCTGCAGGASAGGTTATACAGCTGCCTCACGAACGAGCTGAGCTCCTCCACAGTCAGCTGGCTGCGGGACTTCCCAGTCCCACATCGATACCTAAGTGATGAAGACATCAACCCCATTAATACTGCTCCCCAACAGGCGGGAGCAAAAAACACATCTATAACTCACAGGCCGCTTGGAGGAGCCTAAAAATACTACCTGGTCTGCTTCTTGCCGTTGAGCAGCTGCTGCGCCACCGAGGCGCACTTCTCTGCRTCCTGTGTGACCAGACGCAGCCGCCGCAGCAGGTCGTTGTCAGGGAACAGCCTGGACTCTGACTCAGTGAGAAGAGAGCGAAAGACAGGCAGGCCTGAGGAGAGAATGCAGGGTGAGTCGCAGTCTGACACACGACGTGATGGCACAGTTTAAACAACCCTCATGTTTGTCTGATCACTCGTTAGTTTTCTCTCCTGATGACAATCGTCTGCTTAAAACTCCTGAAAACTACTTTCCAAGTTTTGCAAACAGTGCTCAAAGGGCTACATTTTTAAAACTTACCACCATATTTTTGCATGTATAATGCAATCTTAAGTATTATATGACCCCTCATTTTTTGAGATAAAAAAGCATTAAAAAATCTAACCCTCATGTATAACACTACCCTTGATCTCAAGCAGGCTTCAAGATGTTTTAGCCTTTGTGATTTGTATTAACAACCAGCTACTAGAACAGACCATTTTTAGTGAAATGACACGCAGAAGAAGCATACAAATGCACATTTAAGTAATTTGGGTAAGCAAGCCATGAGAATGGACAGGCTTAAATGCAAACGACAGCCAACAAAATGTGTTTTGCCAGAAAATTGTTTAGACTTGTGTATACTTACTTGTGTACACTTACTTGTATATTTACTTGTGTATTGTGACACCCCAACAACAGTGATTTTTGGGTTAAAGTGTTTGCTTTATGCACACATAAATATGGCAATGACAATTATGGTCATAATGTTTTCGTACTGTTTATTTTTCTTTTATTTCAGAGTTTTTTGGTCAATCGTAGCAAAAGACGTGGCTGCGCCTGGCAACATGAAATTTGGTAGGAATACAAATGTAGCCAACAAACACTACACTGGCAAATAGTTATGCAATAGACCCCATATTTCAAGAGGGGGTGCTACTTGAAGAGATGGTGTCTGGACATACAAAAAAGCTTATAGCTCAAGAAATATTCAACACAGGAACTTCAGATTTTTGTTTTTGTTTAGCTCTGAGGGCTATCATTTCATGACATCATTATGTGTTTCTATGCAGCTACCACCTAGCAGTAGGCAAAATAATCCAAACACRTGACTGAAAGTTGTTCTTTCAAGCCTGTAAATCTATAAACATGATCAGAACTTGGCACAGATATTGTCCTATCTGACCTACACTGACTAAGAGTCCAACAACCCCATACGCATGTTCAATACCTCCACCCAAAACAGCTTCTACTCAAAATGGTCTCTGTGGATCATTTCTAYACTTGTAAAGCATCTATAGTACAATTTCCTGGACAGAACAGTACATTTATGACATCATGCATATGAATGTGATTTGTTTTATTATCACTCTACTCCAATAGATTACTGAGAACAGATCAGGTTTCATATAAATACCAGAACATCTTAAACATCCGCAACCCACATGTGAGTYCTGGTGTGTGGGTTCTTTGAGTATGTGCGTCATATTTGCTACTGCTTTGCAGAATCTAGTCAAAAATTGTTTTGGGTTGAATTTTTTGCAAGGGCCAAATTCATATCATAAAAATCCACAACAGAACATTTTGAAATGAGGCAGTGAAGAAATCCAACAGTAGTTCATGTCTTGTAGCAATAAGGTTTCAGAAAYACAGCATTCAGAGTAAAACTAAAGTACTCTTTATTTCCCTCACAATTCAAACATTGTAGTTGCATGCTTAAAGAAATAAACTGAACTAATTAAAAGCCCTTATCAGGCGGCATACGGTACTTTAAGCTCTGTTTTATTGATGCACACCTTTCTTCTTTTCCAGTTTAGCCTCCAGAGTCTCTGTGACGCGGGAAGCCCATTCATCGTACAGCTCCGCTCTCTGCTTCACGGCGTTCATCATTGGGAACAGGTCGTCCATCGTGTACCTGTAACTGCATCAGAAACAAAACCCTAAATGTGTGAGAATAAAGTAGGATGCACATTCATATTCAAAGATCCAGAGTTTGAAATACAAAAAGCAGAGTCTTTCAGACCAAAGAAACGTTTCTCATTTTTGTTTATTTCTTCTTCTTCTTTTTCGTTTTCATGCTTCATAAACTAGTGCTCAAAATAAAACTGCTTTTAAAATAAGTTTAGCTCCTGCTTTCCCAGCAAGGGAGAAGCTATCTGTAATAGAGTGGAGCAACACATATACGCAGTTTACTTAGCTTCTCTGCCTCCTTTAGGGGAAACAAGCCCCTCATGTTAACTGGTAGTGACTGGAATTCCTGTTATATTTGATCAGAAAACTGCTTTAAAACAAAGTGCAGCATTGCTTTGAAGCTTAAATGTCCTAAAATTATGGGCAAGCAATTATTTACAGTCACTCTCACCTAACAATCAGCAGTGTTATATAAAAAAAACTTTCTACGAAGTATGAATCAATGTTCATCAGATCAGACAAACAATGCCTCCGATGGCCTGATGTGTCATTCACTGAACTCCCCGAGAATATAATTCTCACACTCATTATGTTTTTMTTTTACAAAGTTAATTGATTTTGCTTATTTGGCTGTGGGTTGTGAAGGTTAAGTACACTGATTACAGCATAATTAGGCTCTGGTGGACCAGTAGCTGCAGAAGAGTCAGCATATTTGAGCTCAGTGAAAGAAAAATGCCAGACTGGTATAAAAAATTACTCAAAAATACGTGAAACTCTATATTATACGTGCTGGGCAAAATGCAACACAGAATTTTTTAAGCACATCCCTAATATTTTCCCTTTGACTCAAGCAGCTTGACACAACTTCTTTTCCCCTAAAAGGGGCGCGGCTGTTTGAAGAAAGAGGAAGTGACATGATGCAGCGCCACATCACTTCGGTTTTACAGTGTGGTTAAAAATGATGTAACTGTATGAATAATAGCCCAGCAAAGTAAGTGTACTGTAATATGTTGAGCAAATTCTCATGAACATTAGCAAACGTTTATATCGACAACTCTGGGTCTCTTGAACACATCATTTCAGGAACTATAGCTGGGTGGGTCTGTCGGGACTGGTTTCATGGTCTTATTTCACAGATGCACAAACAACATTCCCACGGCTTCACATACACACAGCCCTCAAACCACTGCCTGAGTTGGCCTAAATGTGCTCTATGCAGGGTTTTCTTTGTGAACTCATATTGTGTCCTTAAAGGGACACAGTATGAGATAAGTTTTTTAATCTCTCATCTACTCAGGTTTGCCATTTTGTTTTGTTTTTTTCTAATGCAAGGGTAGCGCCTCCCTATGGCTGCAGCCTGGGGCACCTGTCCCCCCATGTACTGTATGTGATTCTTGTTTTTGTTTTTGTCTCTCTTGGATGCGTTGTTCCAAAACATAACATCCCTTTGGGATCAATAAAGTATTAAAGGGCCTGTGACATCATACTTTTGTTATAAACATGAATGCATTTTTGGAAAGATAACATTGATTACATACTGCAAAACACGTTTCATGCTACTGAGATGAACAGTTGTTGAGATATTCGCATGTGAAGAAACAGGAAGTGATGTCAAAGGGGAATGTCTGAATGTGAACAGAGCGTTGTTACAACAGCTAAAAACACAGACTGTAGAGAAGAATCTGATGTTTCTTTAGATTATTTTGAGTCGCTATCAAAAAGAGATGAAGAAGAGTTAAAGTTTAAATAATTTTGTTTTAATAAACAAAAACCAGGGAGTTTATTTTATTAATGAGTTCCCCTTTGATGTCACTTCCTGTTTCACTTTGGATGAGCCAAATTCAAAGGAAATAGGCCAGTTATGTGACAAAATGGGTAAAATAATTTGTAGTATGCCAATTTTCTTAAGTGTGAAGATGTTTTCTTTGACTTTTTGTATTTGAAGGATAGGCATGTCACAGGCACTTTAAAATATAAAACAAAATGAAAATGGAAGAAAGAATTTGGTTTCATGAGCATGTTTTAGACAGGATTTTCAACATGATCCTCTACACTAGGCTGGTTGGTTATGACACTTCAGTTTCTTTTTGTGATGTAACCAGAAAACCCTCAAAGATATTTGGCTTTCCAGGAAAGCTTCAGATTTTATTATCTCGCAGATCCCTTTGAATTATTGTGTTGAATGATCTCTTGTCTCGCAAAAAATAAAAAATAAAAAATAAATAAAAATCAGCACATTCATACATTTGTCACTCTAATCATGTCACACCGCTTTGGAATCAGTTCCAGTAGGACCTACTTCAGTGTGTAGTTGGAGAGGGAGCAGGGGCAGAGGTCACCGATGTGGTACAGACAGACCAGGACTCCTGGGCTACAGGAACAGGTGACGGCAGAAAGGTAGCACGTGGTCCTGCACTTGGCACACTGTCGCTCGTCGTCCTGAAGGTGATCGTATTTTGCCTCCTGAGAATGCAACACGCCCTGAAGGTGTAGGAAAACAACAAACTGATTATTAGGTAAATTCAGACATTTTGTTTAACACGTATTTGTCAGTAAAATAAGTCAAAACATGCATTTATGTATAGAAAATGACAACTGCCGTACCAGTTTCTTTATTTTGTCCCTCAGCTCTTGCTCCTCCTTGATCATGAGGACCATGTCTTTGTGGACAGCTGAGGCCAGGACCACACTGAGTGCRTCTGCTTTTCTGGCCATGTTGCACACCATCTCATCGTGGGAGAACACGTTGTACCGGTGCAGCAGACGGTAGTGGTCCACACACTGTCTGCCAAGAGGCATCTGTTTGAACGGAGAGGTAAGAAATGAGCTGGACGTTAGCTTTTCCTTCGATCACTGTTATCTGCTCATGAACAAGTTCTGGTGGGATCTGTTCTAGAGTGTAGTTTGTGGGGTAGAAACCTAATTTAATAAGTACTACTGTATTTATTCATGTATAATACTAGAAATTTAACCTTAAAAGTCATCCATAAAGTGGGGGGATAGTATTATACACGGATTATTGATAATTAGATTTTTATGCTTTGTATGCTCAAAAAATTATGATCGTATTATACTAGAGATTTATAGTATTACAACTAAAACCGTTTTTGATGCCGCCACCGCAGTTTGTCCTTCATGAGCCTTCGTAGACAAGATGGCCGTGAAAGATGGCGGCTGCCTGTACTGGCGACCCGCGACCATGGAGATAGAAACAGCTTTTTATAAGGTAAAAGTAATAAAACAAGGTCTTTGTCTGCAATGATTAGACATGTTTTTTTATTATTGTCAGTGATTATCTCAATTTCGGCTAAAAGAATTGACAAAACCCTACACACTGTGCCTTTAAGCCCAAACCCCCGGTTTTCTACTTTAATTACTCCAAGTTCTTTTAGTTAGACATAGACAAGTTTGATATCTACAGAAACTTCAGAATCTTGGCTAGAAGCTGGTAAAAACCATTTCTATGAACATCCGAGACAGTTAAAATTACAAGCAGTTGAAGATAAAACAATGAAAGTGAAAATAAAATTGGTTTAAAATTTTGGCAAGTCAGAGATGTCAAAATAATGTGTTAATTAGGAGGTATAATGTGTTCATTTTGTTTTTGTTGTTTTATTATCACTGCATTTATTACACAGGGTTCTGTATGTTGTTTTCATGATTAAATGCAGCAAAATAAATTATGTTAAAAGGTAAAAGATCTTTGTAATATGTGGTTTATTTACTTAAATGACTTTAACTGCTGGATGTTCAGCCCCTCAGCTGTTGACCTGCAGTAACTGTGGCCCCTGGAGCAAATTAGTTGAATAGCCCTGGGCTATAACATTATTCAAGGAAGGCGGCCCACCCTCCTTATGGAACTGCCCGCCCTGCCTTTCAGATTCCCCAGTGACTCCCAGACGGGAAGCAGAGATTGTAGAAACAGAACAAGCAGCTTCAACCTAACATTATCAATGTAACGTTCCACTACCACTAACACCACCCCCACCCACACCAACCAACCAACAGCAACCCTGCTAAGGCCAGTACTGCAGGGGGAACACTGAAACCATTGGTGTGTGGACGAAGGTCAGCAAGATAATTAATCCACCAGATAATTCAGAGGCAGTCTGTTTGGGGAGTTTTACTCCAGGAGCTGCGAGGCTTTCAAGCTACGTTCAGACTCTGTTTACTGAACCAGCGGCTGCTGACGTCATTACGCTCTTGCGCTATGCTGCGTTCATGACAAGCATGGAAAACTCACCACTCTTACGCCGAAACGGTCGCAATGATGCGTTTAAGTACTGAAACATGGTACCATTTGATGTTACGTGAATAGGTTCTCTGTAGTACTGACAGAATTTGGTCTGTACTTAAAAAAGTATTGAATTCGGCGGTACCCATCCCTAATTATGATGCTAATAAAGGTAAAAAAAAAAAAAAAAAAGCTTTTTAATTATAAATATTTTCTTGTGTGACATCAAATTTAATCTATCTTACTTTTGGTCAACTGAAAGAAGACACTTAAACCTTTGAAACAACAATCATTGATAAGAAAAATCTCTGTCAGGAGAGCAGCTTCAAAACGATACAGACCCAGTCGACGGTGCAGAAGTTGACTGCCTCAGCAAAGTTAAAGCCCTGGTTGAATCCGCTGTGATAAGCTCTGGGAAATGTGATGACAAACTCTCCAGCACACTGGTTGGTTCTGTAAATCTGAAACACAAGAGACAACTCGTTGGTTGAATGCATCAGATACATGTTAACGTAGTTGAAGAGCAGAAAAAAAAGTCTCAATAATACGAACAGGAACTCCGTGAGCCATTAAAGTGTTTGGGTTCATGATGGTGACCAGCTGGTGCAGCAAGTCAGGCTGAGACTCAAACAGCTCCGGGGCCAGTTTCTTCATCACCTCCTCCAGCTGCTCTGCTGCAAAACCAGGAGCTCCGTACCAGGTTTTAGGTTCTCCCCTGGGAGCAAATAAAAACACAAAGATCACTCCACATCAGCTAAACGAGAACTTATTTCAAGTTTCTAATGTGCATTAAAAAACAGCAAAGTGAGGGACTGTTGGTCAAGCTGTACCAGTGCAGGTAGTTGATGGAGTAGCTCCAGTGATCCTCAATGTGCCAGCAGAAGGAGGAGAAGCACATGCCAACATAAAGCCACGGCAGCGTCATCCCACAGATGTCAGCTGTTACGTGAGTCAGAACCGACGTGTTCATCAACGCCAGGTTGTTCAGGTTCCAGCCACATTTGAGGTATTTCTGCAAAAGGTGCAAGAATATCAGGACAAGTAATAGAAGCAAAAACAATCTACCACTGATGTAAACAAGGCCTTGGAAGTTTTGTTTTAAGTTGTTACCTCATCTGCTGGGGAAACCTTAAATTTCCCGTTGGGAATGGGGAATCCGCTCCCAAACTCCTTCGATGCGATATCAGCTCCATATTCTACAGTAACATCTTCCTCAATGGCTCCAACCAAACGCCAAAACTCTTTCTCCACTAGCTCCATGGGTACCATCTGTGATGATGGGAAAAGAAGAAAGAGAAATTCCAATTTTATTTTAAACACTGAATATCTTTCAGAACAATGTATTTATGTTGAACTCTACTGCTTACATGAACCGGCATGTTGAAGTAATCTGATTTGAAGGCGTCTGCCATTTGCCCAAACGCACGTAACGAGTAGTCCCTGTGTGCTTGTTCAAACCCGAACGCCTCGTGAGGTTTGCAGCATTCCTGTAGGGACAGTTAAAACAGGTTTCATGTTTACGTGGTAAATATGTGATGCAGCAGCCCGGGAGCTTTCATCTGTTTTTTTTTTTTCCACTTTCAGTTTTGTATTCATTGTTAACTTTGGTTTAATTATTTTGTAAGAGGAAACAAAGATTTGGAGGGTTTCTGCTGTTTCTCGTCACCTGAGCCAGACACTTGGGGCACCTCCAGTCTCCTCTAGGGACGTCGTGGAGAGGGGGTATCAGACAGAAGGTGTGGTAGCTGTCATCGCAGCCGTCACACAGCAACAGACGGTCTTCATCTCCCCCACTGCCGCACACCAGACACACAACCAGATCCACCTGGATAACAAAGGAAAACAGTGTCAACAACATTCCAGATCATTCCAGATTGCTATATCGAGTTTATTTTTTTCTTCAATATATCAATTCATGTAGTAAATTTAAGTCTTTTAAGCTACCTTTTTTTTTGTTAAAAGAGATGGATTTCATAAATATAAAATCTATTTTGGTGTCTGATACACTGTAACACACTGACACTTCAGGCTGCTTCAGATACCATTCAGTGAGTCACCCTACATTTACTCCTGTGTCACAGATTCAGCTCAGAGTTCAACTGTTCATCCTTCTTATCTTTACTTCTTTAGGTCCAACTGTGTTTACCACGTCTCCAAGTGGGGAATTCAGAACTTGTCTGTTTTTTCTTTTATTTCCTTTGCAATTAACTACAAACTCCTCTCAAAAGCTAATTACATCACCTCAGAGAGATATGTGTTAATAACTTTCTGTCAATACATTTACTC
>NW_013952741.1:628141-632230 GCF_001266775.1 Austrofundulus limnaeus
GTGTGTGTGTGTGTGTGTGTGTGTGTGTGTGTGTGTGTGTGTGTGTGTGTGTGTGTATTTTTGGCCCGATCTAAACTCTGTGACACAGCAACCACAGTTTAAATCTTGAAGCACAAAGAGGATGTGTAAGTTAATTCAGTTTGTTTTATGACTGATAGACTCCATGTTTTTTACTGTGGGWGAGGAGAAGGCAGCTTCTACCACAGCAACCGTCGACAATGCTATGGCTAACTCCTGAATCTCTGCAGGGTGTGTCTCTACCGAGAGGCTTTTATACCGAACACGGTGCTGTGAGACATCACACAGTACCAGCAACGTCATACGGTACTTTTTGAACGAATAACGAAATTCAAATGTAGTAGTCAAAGTTGAACCCATTGAAAGCAGCACAAAGACGTTTTTAGACACAATATTGTACATTTAAACAATTTTAGACCAAAATGTTGATTTTTAGTCATAAATAGAAAGGTATTATTACCCTTAGGGCACAGTTTAGACAGTTTATCTGCAAAAAAAGGTTGATTTTGGGGTAAGTTGCCCAACAGGGCAGGTAAAGAAAAAGAATCTTGTCGAACCCTGCTTGTACTCACTGGACTTGGGGGAACAGGAGGAATCATCATCTTCTTGTACCGTGACTTAAATTTGTCAACTTCAGTTATTGGTTCCTTAAACTCCACCGGCTCCTGTTTCACTGGAATGGGAATCAGTTTTTCTGCAAGACAACAAGAAGCACCTCTCTTACCAAGTCTGGCACTTGTGTTGTAACGTTCATTTCTGCAAAAACTATGGAAACATTTTCCTTTAGCTCCACATTAAAAAAAATGCAAAATCAAAATAATTACGAGTTAATTCTTTTTATTTGTTTGATTTTGTGTTTGAGTTTTTAGCATGTTCGAAAATTCAACTATAATGTTAAAAAATATAAAGGTACAGATGTTTATCTGTCAGCTTATCAGAGCCCAGAAGAATTACGTTTTATAAATATTCAAATCAGAGGGACACATACACTCACCGGCCACTTTATTAGGTACACCTGTCCAACTGCTCATTAACACACATGTGGATTCAGCCAATCACATGGCAACAACTTAATGCATTTAGACACGTAGACATGGCCAAGACAATCTGCTGCAGTTCAAACTGAGCATCAGAATGGAGAAGAAATGTGATTTAAGTGACTTTGAACGTGGCATGGTTGTTGGTGCCAGACGGGCTGGTCTGAGTATTTCAVAAACTGCTGATCTACTGGGATTTTCACCCACAACCATCTCTAGGGTTTACAGAGAATGGTCCGAAAAAGAGTAAATATCCAGTGAGCGGCAGTTCTGTGGGAGCAAATGCCTTGTTGATGTCAGAGTTCAGAGGAGAATGGCCAGACTGGTTGGAGCTGATAAAACAGCAACAATAACTCAACAGAGGTTTGCAGAAGAGCAGCTCTGAACAAAACACATTGAATCTTGAGGAGGATGGGCTACAGCTGCCGAGGACCACACCGGGTGCCACTCCTGTCAGCTAAGAACAGGAAACTGAGGCTAACTCACACAGGCTCACCAGAACTGGACAATAGAAGATTGAAAAACGTTGCCTGGTCTGATGAGTCTGGATTTCTGCTGCGACATTCGGGTCAGAATTTGGCAGCAACAACATGAAAGCATGGATCCATCCAGCCTTGTATCAAGAGTTCAGGCTGGTGGTTGTGCAGTGGTGTGGGGGATATTTTCCTGGCACACCTTAGGCCCATTAGTACCAACTGAGCATGGTGTCAACGCCACAGCCTACCTGAGTATTGTTGCTGACCATGTCCATCCCTTTATGACCACAGTGTACCATCTTCTGATGACTACTTCCAGCAGGATAAAGCTCCATGTCATAAAGTGAATCATCTCAGACTGGTTTCTTGAACACAACGCGTTCACTGTAATGGAATGGCTCCACAGTCACCAGATCTCAATCCAATAGAGCATCTTTGAGATGTGGTGGAACGGGAGATTCACATCATGGATGTGCAGCCGACAAATCTGCAGCTACTGTGTGATGCTATCATGTCAATATGAACCAGACTGTCCGAGGAATGTTTCCAGTACCTTGATGAATCTATGCACCCAAGGATTAAGGCAGTTCTGAAGGCAAAGGGGGGTCCAACCTGGTACTAGCAAGGTGAAACTAATAAAATGGCAGTTGAGTGTATGAAAAAAGTATTGATTAATGAATATTACCATACATGCTGTAGGATCTATAAGAACGACTGGTCTTCACTCTGAAATGAGGAGTCTGACCTGGTTCTGGTTTGGCAACAAAAGAGCCCATCCTCCGCCTCAGGTTCGGCCTGCTCTCACCCACCTCACCTGGTTCAGTCTTCACACAGATAGTCTGCACACACAAAAAGAAGAAGTGAAGCGTTGCAGAACAAAAACTGGTGTGACGGTGGAAACATGTGGTGAACAGTGAAGTCTGAGCTGTCAGGTGTCTGAAGACGCCCACCTCACACTTCATGCGCTTGGCTCGGCGAGCACCGGGACTAGAGTCAGGCGCTGGAGCCGGCTGCCTCGGAACCTGAACCAGGTCCTGCACCTTATGTTCCTTGATTTCTGGGCTCTCCGGGGGCTGGACAAGCTTCTGAACGCACTGAGGGGGAAACAGTGAGCCCGTTTATAACCCAGAGTCGTTAAAAGGCATTTAGGTGCCTGACTGGAAACACCTAAAAATACTTAAGCGTTGATGAGGAAATCCAAAACACAGGAAGTGGAAGAACATTGTCACGTTTGAAATGGTTCTATAGTTCTGGCTTTACAGGAATAGATCAGGTTTTAAGTACAGCTAGTATCAAATGTGGCTGAAAGACATCTCAGAAAGGGTTTGATGTTGCAGCAGAAAGACAAAAGGTCAACAGAAGGATGTGGTTAGTGAGAGTTTGTAACCTCAAACATATCAAGTCAACAAGGCGACAGACTAGAACTCAGCAGTGGAATACAGGTTGGATAGGCTGATTTACTCAACTAAGTGATAGATAAGTGTGTGCACATAACTTAGTCCAAACTAATAAAAAGAGATGTGACATTAACTTCTGTCAATAAATAAGAATTAATTTAAAGGAACAATCTGATCACAGTACTTAAACATAAACTGCCACTTCAGCACCAGACTACCTAGCTATGCTAAAAACAGTTATGTTTAGGTTATTAGTGTCAAAAGGAAAAAAGAAATTCCAGTTTGTGACCTAATTGCCTCTGCTGCCTGACACACAAACAAAACCACCACACGTTCATATCTCTGCCACGAAGGCTGCTGAATTCAGGTGGTGATATCTGGGTCAACACGCCTTAAACTGCTCCTAAAGTTACAATGAGTCTGTAAAACTGAACCAAGTCTCGACAATGTCTGTATGTATAACTCTGTTAGGAAAAAAAAAACAGATAACATGTTTTTGTTAATTTCATGGCAGAGCAGAGGGTTTTTTTTAGTCATGACACAAACGTACCTTTTCAAGTTCAGGATCAGCCTCCAAACCCAACTGTTTGGAAGCTGGATCTGGTGCCTGAGGAAGAAGAGAGCTTTGGTCGTTAAAGGTTTTAGAGGGACTTGTCCCAAGAGGCCATGCAAGAACCAGTTCTGTGGTTTAGAGTGAGCTCTCTGGTTTTAAGGCTTTCGATTGTAAATGCAATTTAAAAACAAAATGTAACAAGAGGGTCCCGACTGCAGATCTCGCCCATCAGAACCCCCAGTCAGGTTTGAGCAAGAAGATATCTAAAACCTTCACTTTTTCACTTTAACAGTCTTCCAAATCTTTGAAATCACATGAACAAAAAAAATCCTTTATTTATATTATTTTAAGGTCTTCTAACTGTTCTTTTGAAAACTAAAAGAGAACATAAACTGTATGATTTATTATAGTAGTATTATCACACATACAGCGGGTAAAATAAGTATTGAACACGTCACCATTTTTCTCAGTAAATATATTACTAGAGGTGCTAATGACATGAAATTTTCACCAGATGTTGGTAACAACCTAAGTGATCCATACATACAAAGAAATCAAACCATAAATGTCCAAAAATGAAGTTATTTGTAGTGATGTAACATTTGAAG
>NW_013952741.1:633230-640375 GCF_001266775.1 Austrofundulus limnaeus
CTTCAAATGTTACATCACTACAAATAACTTCATTTTTGGACATTTATGGTTTGATTTCTTTGTATGTATGGATCACTTAGGTTGTTACCAACATCTGGTGAAAATTTCATGTCATTAGCACCTCTAGTAATATATTTACTGAGAAAAATGGTGACGTGTTCAATACTTATTTTACCCGCTGTAAATGAGGTATACATCGAAAATAAGTACACAAAATGTGTATTTTTAATAAAGACAACACCAGGAATCTAAATAGTAAATTTATGAACAGTCTAGATTATAAATAAAATAAGGGTGGTACAAAATTCAAGAAACTCTAATATTCTTATTCTCATTAGTACACTCAGTATGTGAATAATAAACTACTCGGTATTACAGGGTATAAATATGAGCCTAGCTACATTTTTAACTGTGTCTGCAAATGTTTGTCCACRAACAGGACAAAATAAATCTCATTTATTGTCAGAAGTACACTGTATTGAACATTTTTATATTTATATGCCGTAATGTATAAATAACTCAACTAACGACTAAAAGCTAAACTAAAAAACATCTGATCTATGTAAAAGAAGCTGAATTCAGTTTTATTTGAAGAAAATACAGTACCTATGAAAAGTATTCACCCGCTTTAAAGTGACTGTTTCAATTGAACTCGAAAAGATCACTTTAACGTACAAGACGGGATGGATACAAAAAGACTTCCAAGGTCCTAAATACCCTCAGGAGATCTGTTAAATCCATTATCATGAAATGGAAGGAAGATGGGATGTGTGTAAATCTACCACGAATAGGCCGTCCTCACAGAACAGTGAGAGAGACCACCAAGACGCTTGTGAGCTCTGAAGGAACTGAGAGCTTCACATACTCCATCCAAAGCTGCTACATTGTGTCATTTTATTTAAAGAGCAGCTTCACCTGACCCTTCTCAACACAAGGCCTGTGTGACTGCTCAGACGTTTGTGGATGTGTTTGTTTATATGGAAAGGTGCTCAGATGAATGCAGTTGCCAAATCACATTTATCCAACTAAGATTTATTGCCAAGRTGAAGACATAGTTTTATTATTATTWTTTTTTATTTTACCATTATTTAACCAGGCAGACCTTATTGAGATCGCAGATCTCTTTTGCAGGGGCAGCCTGGGCCTGAAGGCAACCTATGAACATGTTTTTGGGCAGTAGGGGAAACCGGAGAAAACCCACACAAGCATAAGTCGAACATGCAAACTCCACAAAGAAAGGTCCGAACCGGGGTTACTTGTTTAACACTTGTTGGTTTAGATAAATGATTACTGCATCACTTACTAGTTGTCCAGTTTTTTTACTAAAAGAAAACAGGAATCCATGTCTCCGGTTCTGGCTTCTCTCCAGTGGCTTTCTGTACGCTTTAGGATAGATTTTAAGATTTTACAGCTTACTTTGAAGGTTCTGAAAGGTCTGGCCTCATCATGCCTGTATGATCTCTTTAACATCCACAGAGCACTTCTGTCATCCAACCAGTTTCCCTCAGATGTTTCTAGATCTAAGCTAAATTCAGAGGTGATTTTTGCACTTTCTGCTCCAAACCTGTGGAATGGTTTACCTTTATGAATTCAGACTGCTGAGACCGTCAATACTTTTAATCTAGTTTTAAGAGACCCATCTTTATTCTTTGGCTTTCGATTCTGGAAGAGTCTGAGTTACTTTAGAGCTGTTGTTTTTATAATGTACTTTTGTGTTTTATATTAAATTTAATTATTGTTTTTAAATATTTCTGTTTCTTTGTTGTTTTATCTGTTCATTTGGCTGAATTGGGAAGCACACTCTGTTCAACCTCTGCTGTCTTAAAGTGCTATTAACAGATAACAATGATGGCATTTTGCTTCAAGTACGCCACTTCCAGAAGTTCACTGTTGGGCGTCCAAAAAACATGACAGCTGTCTGAGGCAGTCAGAAAACACACCCACTGATATGACTCATCCAGACACTTATAAAGGTAGTAAAATGGACAAAAAATCCTGGATGGGGGGAGCCCAGACACTGTGCACAGAGGAATCTGTCGGCAGATTTGTGGCCAAACACCGGATGGGTGAAAACTCCAGCGGGGGAAAAACTCGTGCTGTGACGTGTGCAGCAACAGGAGAGGGTTTCCCGGGAGCTCTGCGCCGTGTGTCTCATGAATTATGAAAGTTTAGAAAATAACTACGTGAAGTCGACWGTTTGGCTTCGGCTCGAGTGTGTCGGGCCGTTTACAAGCTTCAGCAGGTGATGTTGGTGAACCTGAACTACAATGACTGTTGCCTGAGTTCCTCATCAATCTAAGCTTTATGGGATGAAGCCACTGCTGAAGAAAATTTAGATTAAGGCTTTATAAATGTAGCATAATTGAAATCTAAACACGTTTATTGCTAAGAACTTCTCTGCAAATCCATCAAAACCTGAATGTGGAAGACAGTTAAAGTGAAAAACTGACTGAAAGTAGAGAAACTTCAGAAAGTAGGAGCGATCTCTGCAGTTTGATCCTTTTATCTGATATGTATTCACGTTCGGTTTTAGTTACAAAAATCATCACTTTGTAATTTTTGCTGAATTTTAAGTGAGTTCCTTATATGATAAAACAGACTTTACACAGAGCATGCAGAAATCTTTCCTAAACTTGTGTTTTGGTGTTATTTTTCCTCGTGCTGCAGCTGTGCAACTCACCAGCAGGTTGGTCCCACTCTGAAACAGGTTGTAGGGGTAAAGGATTCTCTCGTAATGCCCTCGCAGGTGCGAGCCGACAGCTTTGCCGGGGGTGAAGCCCATCTGTAGCGCAATCCTGGTCCATCGCCTTTCCTGACAGACGATGTCAAATCCACCCTCGTCTGCTACCAGCTGTAAGGACAGTGTGTCGTGTCAGTGATGTCTGAATCTTCACTGTTTAAATATATATTTAAATAATGCACAGTGCAGTCAGTAATCAACCTTATTTAGCTTATATAGGTCCAAAATCTTTCTCTCCACGTGAGGAATCTTCAGAGTGCATCCCTGTAAATCCCAAAATTTGGCAATCTGATCCAAAAAATTGAGCTTGACTCTGGTCTGTGCCTGAAAATAGACAGGGCAATGACAAAAAAAAAAAGCATTCAGAGAAAGGCATCTGCAGGCTGAGATTTACACTAAGGGTGAAGAACTGAGCTAAGAACCGAGGAGTAAATCCCAAAGAAGTGTGTGGAGAAATAGGCAGCTACAGAACATTGGGCCTCATGCAAGAACCGTTCGTACGCACAGATTTGTTCTTAAGTTGTGCGTACGAGTGATTTAGGAGAATTTGTGGCATTCACCAATGTTTTCGTATTCTAAGATTTTTTTCAGATACGAACAAAATTCACGAGTGGTCCAGACCTGTCGTATATTTTACCAGCAGTCAGTCTGCTGTTATCTAGACGGGTTTTCTTCATTAATAACTTTATATTTCATTAATTTGAAGATATTTTGAGTTGAAAATAAATCACACTCCATAATTATGTTGACAATAGGCTATTCTGCTTGAATTAGAGTTATAATTTTAAATGTAATAATTTAGACTAACAATATAAATTGTCCGTTCGGCCAGCTTATCCGGGATCAGGTCGCGTGGGCAGCAAGAGAGAGACCCCGCTCTCCCCAGCGACACTTTCCAGCTCGTCCTGGGGGACTCCGAGACGTTCCCAGACCAGAGGGGATATATAATCCCTCCAGCGAGTCCTGGGTTTTCTCCAAAGTGCCAGACTTATTTTGAAAAAACATTTTAAAATGCTTATTTCAGAACCACAACTGAGACCACTTGAGACAGCGCGCGGGGGGTGTACGGTGCGCAGCGCTGCGGCTTCTGAATAAATGAAAATGATTTAACACAGTTGTTTATACTTTTAGCAGCTCTTTTTATTCCACAGCTGACCTGCTAAAAATGACAGATTTTCTTKTCTGGATCTCTGACAGACGGACTTCAATCTCTGAACTCGTAAAGTTCTTCTTTTAAGTTTTCGCTGCCATTTTCATGAATGGACACTTCCTGATATCTGAGGCAGGAAACATAGCCTTATATGGTGTTTTTGGGGTGGTAATTATGCTAATCCTCTCCTCGTGCACGAGCAGCTGGATAGAACAGGTGTAATTTACGCAGCTCATTTACACACTTTTTCCTGAAGATAGAAGAGTTTGTTGAATCTGACGTGACATGTTYGTACGAAMCCTTTGTACGAACAAAAGTRAGAGAAATTTAGGATAAGAATACGAACATGTTCTTGCATGAGGCCCATTGTTTAAAATGTGTAATAACTGCATTTTGTTAAAATGTAATGAATGTTTATCAAAGGATCATTTGAATAAACTGTCTTAAAAAGAATCTTTAATATTTTTTTAGAAGCAGTTTTATGAGCAGTAGCATCAAAAACCATGATTTTGAGCAAAAAAACCTTAAATTTTTTGTAAATTTTCCTGTGAACTAGCAAAGCTTTTTTCTTTCCAGCTGGGAAATCTCAATATCCAAATACTATTTGAGGTTTCCTCTTTAAAATGCAATCAAAACTCCTCATTAGAATAACCTAAAAATAAGATTCATGCTGAATATCAACAAGTTTTCCTGATTAGGAAGAAAAATCAAGCCATATCTCTCATATTAGGATTATCTAGGTATCAAAATATAGCTTAAAAAGCAGGAATCTGGCTTAAATTTGACTTAATCCACAATTTGATAAGGTGGGTGACACTTTTAGCTCATTTTAATATAATTTTTACACTAAAATTTTAATTTATATTTTGAATAACATTTCTGTTCTTCGCACCACAGTTATCAGTGATACAGTGTTAGTTCTTTTTAACAGCTCTGTTTTCAAGCACAGATGCACAAACAGATAACAGTCAAATAAAATGTGATTCAAATCTGTTAAACAAAACTTACCTCCAGTTCATTGAGCCTCTGGATCCGAGGAACAAAGTGAAGCTTGTCAACATCGCAGGCAAATGGAGGCTGCCAGTCCTAAACAGCAACAGCAGGACACAGAAAGAAACATGAAGGTCAGTAAATCAGACAGCCTGAGCAGCCGGGCTGGTTGCTTTTAATGACTCCTATTCAGGCCCTGAAAAGTTTGGATTCAAGAGTTTTATTGTCACACGCCCCAGCACACAAGCAAGCTACACTGTGCGAGGTTTAATCACTAATCCTGTGAAATCATTTGTGAGAACTGATCATCAAAGTGTTTCAAGAAATGTGTGAAATACACTTTATATATTCAACAGATTTAAAGAAAAGCTAAGTAGACAGAATAAAAACAAGGCCAAGGCCTGCTCTTAGAATGCAACAATGTTTCTAAGTCATAGCAACAATGCAAAAGAAAAAAAAAAACCTCCTATATAATAGAAAAACACTCAAGAAGGGCCCCAAGTTCCTGCCTAAAGTGAGAAGCTAACATCCCCCCACTGACAAACAAAATGGCCAGATGGAAGACTAAACTCAATAGTCCAGCTTACCACAAAGCCAACATGGAGGACAACACCCTACAACACAGGCTCATACATGAAGACTGGCTCATTCTCTGCGAGCTCACATCAATAAAACCTGTATCACAACTTTAATTCTGAGTAATAAGGCAGATTTCACCAAAAACGTCAAAGTTTGAACTTCTTCATTCAGCAAATTAGTATTTATTTCCCCAATAAAGAACATCAAATATATTTGTTTTATTTGCAAGATTATATGACATTTCATATTGTGGAATATTGTGACATTTTATTGTAAACAAAGGGGGAAAAACAATCTGCTTCCGGTGTTTATTAGAAAGTGGACAAAGTGATGGAGCTCTCCGGCTGACCCAACTTGGTTTAGGATGCTTTAAGAAAACACATCCATAATTCACGGCAGCTTCTAGGCTCTGGCGACATTTAGAAACAACAATATGGGAGAAACAAAAGCAGTGTTCGGCTTATGTCTGTTAAATCTATGATTTATTATCCTGTGTTTCTAGGAGGCGGTCGGCTTCCGCATAGCTTTTTAATGTCAAAGCAGTGAGTGTGGCACATTATGACAGGTTAGCCTGTTAGCTCAGAGGCTAACTGACCACCGAGGCTCTGCTGACTCGTGAACCGACTACAGCTCACTTTAAACACACCTGGACGTATAAATGGCTGCTGACGAGCTTAAAGTGCACAATATACCGTGGATATGACTTGGAACAGGCGACGGGGAGAGAGCGGTGGCAGCACAAAGAATAAGCAACTGCCGTGAGTCCGCCATGTTTAACAGTCCCTTTAAATCCCAGCGCTCGGTCCATCTACAGCCGGACTATTTCAGCATCCGCGCCCTGCAAAACCTTTCTGAACAACTCCTCGGACTCACCGGAGGTGGTCGGACTTTGCAAATCCCCGTTTTCTCCGCGATGGGACGGATCTTATTGATAAAAGCATAGGGATCTCGAAATTCTTCCCAGCTAGGCTCGAAGACCGGGCACTCCGGAGGAGGCTTGAACTCGTCCGGCCGAGGCAGGCTCATCGTTTCGACCCCGATGGAGGCTCGGACTTTGACAGGACGGCGTGCGGCGTCAGTTCACCGCGGGGGTGTTTTTGTTTTCTTTCTTTATCCCCGTCGGTTCACCGTGTCAGTCGGTCGCAACGAGTCGACATCAACACGAAAGGAGGCAGATCACACACACACACACATACACACAACCACGCACAGTGGAGCGACTGTTCCAAGGCAGCGAGCACGTCCGCCCGAAAAACTAGACACCGCACGGTTCAAGGTGATGAGCGTCAGATGCCTCGGTTTCCGCAGTGTTTGCGCTCAAATATGCGTATTACTGCGTAACAAACACTCTATACTGCCTCTGACGAGTCATGCAGTAAATCACCTTTTATCATTTTCTCTCTTTATAACATTCTTAAGGTTTATTCATCCTGTCTTAGTGTTTTATTACTCGGCAAAGTTTACATGAGAAAGGAAACATGTTCATTTCAAAATGTCTTCATGCGTCTCAGTAATCCAGGTAAAAAATCAAAAAGAAAAAAATTGTGTAGGTCTTCTGGACGGGTTCTTCTCTAACGAAACATTTCATCTCTCCTCCAAGAGACTTCTTCAGTCTGAGAGTTTCAGGCAAAATTCAGGCTTTTAAGCACTGCCTCCATGTGACTGATACTCACATCACATGGCTAT
>NW_013952741.1:641375-642261 GCF_001266775.1 Austrofundulus limnaeus
CCTTTGAGCAATTTTTAGTCTTTAGCTATATTTTTTAAAAAAATTGCTACAATTTTGCTAATACAAATTATTTAAATTTAAGTTGTCAGTTGCATGCCAATTTTATTTTAGCTACTTTTTAAGCTTATTTAAACATTTAGCTAAAGTTGAGCCAATTATAGCTTTCATTCCTATCATACATTTTCATTATTTAGTGGTATCAAGTCTGAACACACAGGCTTTCACACTGCTTTTTTCTGTAGAGTGCTGAAATTCAACATATTTTTCTGTTACATTGTTGTATTTTTCTTTGACAACAAAGTGAATGTTATATTAGTCTTTGGGTTCTTCCAGTGCAAACAGATCTTTGTGATAAAATAATCCTCTCATGCCAGGCAACGCCTTGTATGATGTAGATAAATTCAGGCCAAATGTAACGATAAGGGTTTTTAATTTGATTTCCTGACCTTAAATAAACATCATCAAATTGTTGGTGAGATCAAACAGTTTGTTGCACCGTGTTACATTACAGAGTGGACCCTGTGTGTAAAATTAAAGCGGTTCTTAACGATTGCTGGATGTTTATAGTTGCGCGGATGAATACATGCAGGTGACTGCTCCGAAGCTGCCGGGACTCGTTGTTTAAATAGCCGGAGTGAGAAGTTTGAATGTTTTCTCTGTAACAACAACTACACACACTTTATCAGGTAACACACATTGTATGATGCATCAGCCAAATAACAACCAAACACACTTTATCAGGTAACACATATTGTATGATGCATCAGCCAAATAACAACCAAACACACTTTATCAGGTAACACATATTGTATGATGCATCAGCCAAATAACAACCAAACACACTTTATCAGGTAACACATATTGTATGATGCATCAGCCAAATAAC
>NW_013952742.1:0-661 GCF_001266775.1 Austrofundulus limnaeus
TAGAAACTTTATCAGTATATAATACAGTATTGACCGCCTGGCCCTCGGCTTCACTCACTAGCAGACTTCACAATAAAACTACATTTACTGCAACTCACCTGCTTTAGCTTTCCAAGGAAAAATTACTTCAGTTCAGCCCAAGCACACACTTAGAAAGCCTCGAGCTCCGAGGAGAGAGAAGCAAGCGAAGCTCCAGCTCAGAAACAACTTGGGATGAAAAACTTAATATTACCTAGGCTATTTTATAAAGAGATTAAGTTGTGTTTTAGACTGAATATTGCTTACAGATCTATTTTGACACTAAGTTCAGCCATGCTCACTATTGAGTTCCAGTTTCTTTTGGTTTTCATATCATTTATGGTTTAATGAAACAGGCTTTTTGGAGGGGAAAATGTCGGCTGCTTGGATTTGCTCCAACACGGCCCCCCTGCGACAGCTTTATGTTGGAAGTTCTAAGACTTCCATCAGACTCAAAAGATCTCCAATCAGCAGGAAACAAAAGTCCAAGTCATATCAAACGTGGGATCCCCTCCCATTCAGGAGCAGGAGCAGGAGCAGGTGGACGACCTGTCCGGCGGGAGTCTTTCGTATAAAACGTGGGGTCCGCGCGACCCCTTCGTTCAAACTTTATAAAAGGTCAAGGACAGGGTGGGATGGGATC
>NW_013952742.1:810-1482 GCF_001266775.1 Austrofundulus limnaeus
GACATTAATTAGCTAAAGTAGTAAAAGTGCCGACGACTTCCGACCTACCAAGGTGCCTTTTCATGACCACTGTTAATGTATAGATTATAGTGTGGGTCATGTGCTTATAGCAGAGACACCTGGAATCGAACTCCCGACCTAATGTTCATGGTAACACACCAAGCGTCCACTAGGCCACCCCGTCGGGCTGAAATCAGAATGTTTAAACGGCGCTATTTAAAGTTAGCACAGAGGACGCAATACCGGAAGTACCACCATAACAGAGATACTCGCGCTGTTTATTCATTTATGTTTTGGTGAAAACGATTCACTAAACAAAATCTGTACAATTACAGTACAAACTTCATATTATTACATTCACTTGTCCATAAGACCGCCCCGTCAAAACGGCCATTTAGAAACTTTATCAGTATATAATACAGTATTGACCGCCTGGCCCTCGGCTTCACTCACTAGCAGACTTCACAATAAAACTACATTTACTGCAACTCACCTGCTTTAGCTTTCCAAGGAAAAATTACTTCAGTTCAGCCCAAGCACACACTTAGAAAGCCTCGAGCTCCGAGGAGAGAGAAGCAAGCGAAGCTCCAGCTTATGGAAGCGATTGTGTTCCATAATCCTAATTAAAATGGATTAATAGAAATGCTGTTTCATTTTGAACATGTACCTGAT
>NW_013952742.1:2450-3514 GCF_001266775.1 Austrofundulus limnaeus
CCCCCCCACATGATCAAGGATCATATCCTTGATCCTGGTTCTGCTGGAGGTTTCTTCCTGTGAACTGACTTGGCGCTATATAAAATAAACTGTACTGAATTGCATATAAGTATTTATCTGCTGAGGCCCTTGGATCTGTATTCATGACAACCATTTAACACGGTGTTAACACAGTCATTACATAAATAATACTCTGTGGCTGTTAGCTACATATCTCTGTTTTCGGTTTTCTATTTTATTTATTTATTCATTTAATTTATTTATTCCAAAATGTCTCTGAACAATAATGTTACTGTTAATGCTACTGTTGCACATTTTGTGGCTAGTGTTACTTTCATCTGCCAGGAGATGGCACCTTTATACAAAGAAATTAAACATAAATCACAAAACCACACAGCCCAAACTGCAAAATACCTCCTATATAGCCTGCAAAATGAAGCACTGCACTGCAACCAAAAACTACACATAGCAATTGTCAAAATCAAACTTTTGTATAAAGTGGCACACACGTCATGCTGCATATTAACAGTTTTTGTCTAACCAACTACACACTGTTGGGCATAATGCAAAGCACTCTCTCATCTCTGTGCTTGTCATAATACTAAACTGGTTCAACTTGTAGACAATCCTTCAGATTGTCCACATGAACAGAAAAAAAACTGATATAAACAGTCTGATTAAGAGGGAAACACACACACAACAGACACTTTCGATGTATATAACATTACAACCCTTTATTGAAATAATAAAAGGAAAGACAGTACAAAACCCGACTGTAGACATTTGTTTATGGTTTCAGAATACAATCATGAAATGTGTTGGATGAGAGAGAGAGAGAGAGAGATGTTTACCTGAAGGAAACTCCAAATATATTTGAGTAGTCAGGAGAAAGAATGAAAGAAAAAAGAAAAATATTTATATATGGATATGACGTGAACTAAATAAGAGTGCAGATAGAAATTATAACCCGGAAAGGATGGCAAAAGAGTTTTGTGGTTCAGGAGTACTGCAGCCAGTGTCTGCTACAGTTGCACAACAGGAACACTCTGTGTGTGTGTGTGTGT
>NW_013952742.1:6779-8646 GCF_001266775.1 Austrofundulus limnaeus
GCTCCGGACCTGGTGATGGACGCTCCGACCTGTTCCTCATAGGCCCGACAGCTGCAGCGTCGGCGGAAACAGCCGCGGCTTTTATCCGAGGTGAGAGTGCGGCTGTGGATATATGGCTCTCTGCACCGCTCATCCTCCAGATGTGCTGCTGCTGCTGCTGCTGCTGCTGCTGCTGCTGCTGCTGCTGCTGCTGCTGCTGCTGCCGCCGAGGGGGGCGATGCTGTAATCCTGCGTGCTTCCCCAATAATAAATAAATAAACAAACAGATTATTAGTCGGAAATATGTAGGATTGGCTTTGTTTAACCGAGGAGCGAGAATAATTCCCATTGCGGAAATAGGCTGTTAAATCACCAACATGGCGTGTTTTCTTCCTCCTGTGGTGATGCTTTAAGTGGGGATGTTTAAGTGCTGCGGTTGTGCTGAGTGTGGAAATGAAAGCTGGTGGAAACGGAGGAGTGAATGATGATGATGATGATGGTGATGATGATGATGAKGAKGAGGAGGAGGATGAGGATGATATCACCGGTGAGGAGACACTGCAGTGATTCGCCTCGAAGGATGCTGTCATTCCCCCCCGAGCTGAAGGTGCGGTTCCACTGGACCTCAGGCCTGAATATTAGGACTTTATTCCTAACATGACTTTGTTAAAACTGCTCCTATGAGTTTATTTGTGTATAAACAGCTGAATACAGCAGGCAGAGATTCCTGCACTGTTCACTCACTGGGTACTGAATGTGCTCTGCTCTGTCATTCATTCCCATTAATTACTAACAACTATTTTATCAGTCAGAATGTAGGCTGTTCATTTTCCTCCATGAATATTTCCTATCATGCAAATCCCGGATTATTAATCTCAAATGGTTCTATATAAAAAATAAAACGATACATAACAGGAATTCAATCCAATTTTTTGCTGACCTGCATAACAAATGTTCTGTACGATGCTGCAGGGCTTTTCTGATCATTTCACTGAAAAATAGTAAAAAAGCAATCTGACTGTTGCTCAGTTTAGAGTTTCATATTTGGACTCATCATGAATAAATGTAATACATCTCTATATAATAAAAATTAGCAAACAAACTCATTTTAGTTCTTTTGAGAGACCATTATTTTCTTTATTTGCTGCAGTGAGGGAAATCATAAAGCCAAAGTCAGTGCTGCACAGCTAACCAAAAAGTTAGGTTCACTAACCATTAATCCGCTAAACAAGGATCTTAGTTCTGCTAATCCACTAAACGGACAAAAGATTAGTGGAAGCTAACGCTAATGTCTTGAAGCCAAATAGTTGACGCACGGTCACGTGTTTGATCTACGTTTCTTTTCACACACGCATTTCATAAATCACGGCGCCGAGCTGAAACCCCTCCCACTGCGTAGTACGTCACTGCACGGGCCTTCTTATTGCTGCATATGGCAAGCCGTTGGGGTCATAAATCGGGCGTATATTTACGTGCAAATCCTAWCGCGCGGTGCCGTAAATAAAGTGCGAACGCGCGTTGGCGCCACGCGCGGTGGCGTTAAATAACGTGCGATGGTGTTTTTTAACCTAACCCTAACCCTATCCCCAACCCTAACCCTAACCCACCGCGCGGTCGCGCGTAACGCCACCGCGCGTTCGCACTTTATTTACGGCACCGCGCGTGGGGCCACCGCGCGTTCGCACGTTATTTACGGCACCGCGCGTGGGGCCACCGCGCGTTCGCACGTTATTTACGGCACCGCGCGTGGGGCCACCGCGCGTTCGCACGTTATTTACGGCACCGCGCATGGGGCCACCGCGCGTTCTCATGTTGTTTACGGCACCGCGCGTTAGGATTTGCACGTAAATATACATAACGCGCGTTAGGATTTGCACGTAAATATACA
>NW_013952742.1:10442-13184 GCF_001266775.1 Austrofundulus limnaeus
TATTTATACTTCTCATTCAACCACAATTAAATTCACTCTATCTAGGAGGCACAGTTTATATGAATAGTATTTATTGTTTTACAATAACAAGCTGGAATGAAAACAAGCAAAAATGAAATAAAAGTAACGACTTTCTACTTGCCTTTTTAAAAAATGTAAGGAGTAGAAAGTACAGATAAATGTGTGAAAATGTAAGAAGTAGAAAGTAGGCTGAAAATTATTTACTCAAGTAAAGTACAGATACCCAAAAATTGTACTTAAGTACAGTAAAGAAGCATTTGTACTTAGTTACTTTACAACTCTGGAAAAGTGTTTGCGGACGGTYATGACAAGAAAATGCRAACAAAATGAAGCAATTTTYGTCATGCARYTGTGACAAGAACTGAACTCAGCAGTTCAAATGGAGCATGTGGAGGTCTTCACAGCGTCATCTTCTTCCCGTTGAAGACTGGTGGCATTGACGCATCCTGTTGTTAGGTTTTATTGGTTTAATTGGAAGGTTGGTGGGTTTTTCTGTGGCAAATAGGCCAATCAAATTATAATTCTGTCTAACTTGTGATCGTTCCAGGTTAACCCTCCCAGAATAAAAGCATTACTAGACCATTTAGTATTTTATAAATACGGTTTGAATTTGGGTTGGCTTTTTGTTCTTTCCATTGGTACTCCGGCCAGAAATGAGAAGATGATGTGCGCTATAAGTCTGTGTCTGTCTTGGGGACGACACTTCCCTGACCTCACGGCCCATAGATGGACAGGAGCAGCTTTTTCCAGAGCAGCAGCTTGAAAACTCTCTAAAAATATTTTTTCCAACGATTTAGCTTTTTTTTTTTAGATAGACTTTATTGTCATTGTACAGAGCGCAATGAAATTACAGTTCAGAACACCCATTCAGAAGAAGACAGAACATAACAAACATAGGAGAGCAGGTGCTCTAGGTCATACAGCCACAGACCCTGCACAGAGCAAGGATCATCTTCATGAAGACATCATGAGGAGGCGCTACCCTTAACAGGAAAACCAAAAACCACACAATGGAAGATCAGGGGGAAAAAATCATAACACTGTGACACACTATGGTGTTTATAAAAAAAAAAACCTCTGCATAGAGCAGATTTATTAGCCAGAGGAGTAAGTGAGTTGTGAATATCTGAAAAATGAGCCCAAAGAATCCGGTCCCCAAAACCCGTGCAGCCATAGTTCAKAATGGATGTAAAGTGTTCCTTCTGTGCGGCCCTCAGCTTGCTCCAGGAACCAGGTCACAGACAAGTGTGAGAGCGGGGAGGTGTAGGGCAGAGCCTCAGTCAACGTAACCCAACCAGGAAGAATTTAGTCCACAGCTCTTCAAGGCCATGTAGGGGAGAGCCAAATCTGTAACAATTATTCAAGATTTGCAACAAAACAAACATGTTTTTTTTATGTCTTAATCATATTTGCTTGATATGCAATTTGAAAAAAAAAAAAAAAAACAAAACGGTGGGTGTTGGGCTTTAAGTCCATGGTTGMACTTTTTTTCTGTCCAAATTCAGTTCGTCCCCCGACTGGAATCCGACTGTTAGCTAGCATCTTAGCTTAGAAAAAGAGACAAAAGTTATTCCTTCCATGCGGAGATGATGGCTGTAACCTGAGTCACTGTTACAAGTACCATWGAACAATGTTTTGAGGTTCTCTCGATGGAGTTTGTTGCTGTTTTCCTGAATTTCAKACAGTTGAACCGGCACACTGATTGAAATCAATGGAGCTGTTTACGAAAGCAGACATAGTCACGTGACCACAGTTCTACAAACAGTTTGAGTGGAGGTCCCCATTGGTCCACTGATGGTTTCTGAAGTTAGCAAAAAGGTTATTCTGCTAAATGAGAAGCTAGTTCTGCTATTAGCGGAAGAGTCCCCACCGCGGGCCAGAGTAATAGATCATTTTGTAGTTAAAAATTRTTACAAGCAYGCATGCACAAAGCGGGCTGATCTCATATGTTTTTCAGAAAAACACAGAAGTTGCAATGAAAACACCATAGGAATTAAAATAAATCAACCATCTAATTACCTAATTTCCCTCCAGGATCAATAAAGTGTTTTTGAATTGAACTGAACCAGTAAATTTATGCCATTACACAAAACCATTGTGTTTACTCTAAACTGAATCTCAATACACTTACTTTAAGGATCATAGATTAGATTTTTTCATAAATATCTAAGCTATATTTTCAGCTTGTTGAATTCTCACAATTCCAGTGGCATCTCCATAGCAACCTCCATGTTTTACCAGTTGACCTGTGACCAGGAAGAGTTAGGTACCACAAGAAGACTCTATTAAAGACCTAACATTTCTTGAAGGAATGCATGCTCAATCTCATGTGTGTGTGTTGAGGATGGCTGTCAGCTTCTATCACATCAAATTTTAACTCAAAATCTGTGAATCTGAAATATATTTATTTTTTGTGTCAGCTAAGGTTAAATTACTATGGTGCCCAWTTTCAATTGTCTCCAAAAGTTAACCATATTTACATTAAATGACTACTTTTTGGAAGCTGAATTAAAACTCAACAAGTGGTTTATGTGATCAAAAAGAAAAAAATTGTATAGGTCTTCTGGACGGGTTCTTCTCTAATGAAACGTTTCGTCTCTCCTCCAAGAGACTTCTTCAGTCTGAGAGTTTCAGGCAAAATTCACATCACATGGCTATCGTTGACACCTAATTAACACTTATTGTTAACAGCGGGTGGAGTGATACTGGCAATAGCCGCGC
>NW_013952742.1:13866-17357 GCF_001266775.1 Austrofundulus limnaeus
CAACCGTCCTCCATCCGAAACCGAGACATCGCAATCCAGGAACGCCAACCTGCCATTTTTTATGAGATTTATGAGCTATTTGAGGTTTATGAGATATTTTGTTAACAGAAAAACAGATTTGAATTCAAGATTTAATGCTTGGAGTATGAAGTGGGAGCTACAATTACACCAATTTTTAGCACAATATCTGTAAAACCAACTGACTTACGACAATTTCTTGTGTGTTCTAAGATCAGTTGACAGTGGTGACAATCTTGAAATTTTGTCTTCAAGTTATTCAGTTGAAGATGTTTTTTGAATCATATTTCCTGAGAGTTCAATTAAAACTCATTCAGTGGTTTATGAGATATTTTGCTAACAGACAAATACAGTTAACATCAAATAGTTATTGACATAATTATGAACAAAGACTGTGCATGCTGTTATTGTCTTATAGATCAGCTTCAGCTGCTACCTCAGCAGATTACAGCTCCTTCTGAAGAACTGACTGAGTTAGAGCTATTGTTATGGGTTTTTTTAGACAAATTGGCTGTGGCAGCCATCTTCAACTGAACTGACTCCAAATGATAATGAGTTTTAAAAGTGCATCCAATGATACCTTTTTACAAGTTTCAATAAAATTTATGAAGTGGTTTCTGAGATATTTAGCTAACAGACACACACAGACAGTGGGCAAAAACAATATTGTCTGCCTTCAGTGATTGGCATTATCAATAACATTATTATGCGTCCCCAAAAAGGCTGTTAATTTAGTCTTAAAAATATGAAGAGTTATAAATATATTTTAATCCTGTATAATAACTTTTTGAGGATCAACTCAGTTCTAATACCTGCAGCAAATATGAGCCAAAGCTGCGTGTTTCTGCTGCGATAAAAGCAAAATCAAACTCTTATAATGTAAGGAGTTCTAAAACAAAAAAACTGATAACAATAAACTAAACAAAATGTTCAGGTTTGCAGAACTTTGGTTTCTCTGGTCCCACTTTGCCCTTCTCCTCACTGTGAACGTACCTGAGACTCAGGCTCTGAAGTTCTCCCAGAGCTCTTCCCTCATTGGCTGGCCCTAATGTGCTTCCCAGTGTCCATCTTCATTAAGTGGTTTTTGTGCAGCACTATCGCTGTCATTAGCCCACAGGAAGCAGTGGCTGCTGAGCAGGATGTCATAGTGAATTATCATTTACACAGACCGCAGGAGCTGAATGGCTCCATAGCCAGCTCACTCAGCTCTCTGCACGGGTAGAGGCAGGCTGACAAAAGCTGAAACTGAAAGTTAATGGATGGTTTGAAAAAAGATTAAGTGGAGGTTTGGCTCACTTAATAAGGTCCAAGAACTCGTTAAAGGGGTGCGTTTAGTTTTGTCCTAAAATAATCTTGTTTTAATAAATGACAGAATTGTAGATGTTTTTGTCAAAGTTTGAAAATAATGTCAGTCTGGTGCTATGTGATGTCTTGTGCTCAGTGTGTGTCGGAGTTGACTCAGCTACAACCACGCAAAATTTTACCTCAGTGTGTAAAATGAATGYATTATAACTGTTTTTGTCTTTTTCAAAGGGCCAATATTATGTGTTTCTCAGGCATAGGTTTAAATACTATACCATAGTAAAGTATTAATGTCAACTTTAGTTGTTATCAAAATACTGTTTTTATGTTTAAATAGAAAATAAACTTATCTTCTCATCACTTCCTCTTCCAAACGCCTTGAAATTGGCCTCTGGCTCTTAAAGAACCACCTTCCGCTTCTGTCTCCCATTTCAGGGCCTACTATGATGCAGTTTACTTGGCATCTAAAAATACATTTCCTCAAATGTAATTTTAATCTGAAAAGAGCTTCACTGAGTGACAACTAATGTTAGGAGCTCAGAAGACAGTTTAAGTTTCACTTTTGGTTTTTCACCCGAGAGCCTGCAGGAGACATGGGCGGGGTGTGTGGGGAGGTGTGTGGGGTGCTCTGCAATGAGTAAGTTCAGCTTAAAGACATGTCCCAGATGCATTTCTGGTACCAAAAGGCGTTTCTGGTCCCCACCTGTCGTTTTGCTCCTCAGCATGGCTTCCTAAAAACACTGCAGGATTTCTCAAACATGCATGAATGAGTCAGAGCAAGGCTTTGGACATGTTTTTTATGAGAGTATAACATGATATAAAACCCAAAAAAGTTGATTTTACATGATATTGCCCCTTTAAGGTCAGTTGGCTATGAGGCTACCTTGAATTGAGTTGAATTGAGTGTAGATGTATACCCAGTGAATATTTCCTGAAAATTCCATCCAGTGGTTCATGAAATATTTTGCTAACAAAYGGACAGAGTTCACTCTAATAATTTTTGTAAGAGTTACAAAGGAAGTTATTATATTTTGGGCTGATTAATATAAAAGAAATGTGGTTGTTTAAACAGTGGTTGTTCACATTTATGAGCCAAATTATTATTTACATATTTACAAGTTTAAAATATGTTCAACAGCATGGTTAAAATAGTTTTAAATAAGCTGATTCTGCTTTTGTGTTTCACTTATTTTGTTTACCTTACAGCTAGCTTCTGATTGGTTGATTTGGGACATGTGATGTGAAGACAGGAAGTGTTGTGGTAAAGTGTAAAAAGTGTGGAGATCTGAAGAACTGTCAATAAAGCCATCTGTTTGCATCCTGCTTATATTTTACATCCGGAGTGATCCATCCACCACAGAACGAACCCTCACATTACATTATTAACTAAGTTTTAAAAAAGAGAATCTTAGCTCCGCTAACACTAAACCGCTAAATGGATAAAAATTAGTGAAAGTTAATGTTATCCGCTAACATGTTGTTAAATCTAGTGTCAAAGTCACTTACTTGGCAACACTGTCAACTATCTGTCAGGCTGTCACCAGTCTTCATCTCCTTCCAGTTGAAAACGTGATGCAAACCTGTTGTTAGTTTTTTTATTGGTTTATTTGAAGATGGGATCATTTGTGGCAAATMGGCCATGCAAACCAGAGTTTTCTATTGCTTGTTTAGGGGTTTTTGTATTTTTTTAATTAGTTTTTAAAAAATGTTCAGCGTTATTTTGTCTGCTCTTAGTTTGAAGTTTTGATGCTGCTACGCACACAGTGCCTGTCACCTCCAGTACTGATTGCAAGAGTTGATAGTTTTTGGGATGAATGCCATAAAATTTGTTTAACTCTTGTGAACTTTTTAGTGGACTTAAAACTAACGGAACCTAATTTAGCAGAAATTGGTCCACTCACTGGGCCTCATGCAAGAACATGTTCGTATTCTTATCCTAAATTTCTCTTACTTTTGTTCGTATGAAGGGTTCGTACGAACATGTAACGTCAGATTCAACAAACTCTTCTATCTTCAGGAAAAGTTTGTAAATGAGCTGCGTAAATTCCACCTGTTCGTATCCAGCTGCTCGTGCACGTGAGAGGAGATTAGCATAATTACCACCCCAAAAACACCAAATAAGGCTATGTTTCCTGCCTCAGATACAAGTGTTCATTCATGAAAAATGACAG
>NW_013952742.1:19085-20697 GCF_001266775.1 Austrofundulus limnaeus
GATTAATATAATATGGATTTAAAATGTGTACATATTTATAATAACTTCTGGACTATTTTCTAGACAATCATGTTATGTACTTTCATCTTATCTTCGTTTAATTTTTTTTTTCCTGGAATAAAAATCCACATCTGTTGCTAAAGCTACCCTTTTTTATGAAACATTGCAGGTGATGAAATACTGAAAACAAATGAAATCTGCCATAAGTCTAGCGAAATGCCACATGCTAAAACGGTCTGGATCGTGCTTCTGGGTCAGATTGGGCAGCCACAAATGTGTTAGCAAAACTGTGTGGAAGCCATCTTGAATTTTGTTGACTGTAAAAGTTGCAGGTGAGACTTTTACAGTCAACTAGTTAAATTTTAGAGTAAGTTTCATTAAAACTATTAATAAAAAGTTCCTTAAAAATTGTTCAGGGCTATTTTGCTCACTGACAGATACCAAAACGGGCAAAATGCTATTTTCCACCTTTGCTTTTYTGTTGTAAGCAATAATAATCAGTTACTTTTTTGTCCACTAGTGAGTAGTTATCTTTTGTATTTATGACAAGTCAAGTCCAAAAACAACTTCAGTAACTTTTCTGTTTCTTTATAGGGTTGATGTTCAAGGCTTCTCTTTGATATTTAATCATCAGCAGGTARGTTGTTTTCTCCTTATAAAGTCAGACATACAGAGATGCAATATGAGAATGTATTAAATGAATGCAGGTATCGCACAAGCTTTTATCGGAAATGTGGATTCTACAGTGAAACATCTTTATCTGACAAAATAAATAAGTTGAGAAAATTGATTTAAAAGTTTGAGTGRCATTATTTCAGACCCCATAATAATAGTTTTTCTTCACTTCTGATTTAAGGAGTTTTCCCTCCACACATTTATATCATCATAGGCGTAGAGGATTTATGTACCCATGTCAAGATACATGACCAGATCTGATCAGAGATATTCTCCCCAATATCCTGTTCCCAGAGGCTCCTAATCAAATTTTATAGGTTTTAGGCAGATCAAAGTGATTAAATTGTAAAGRGTCAAAATAAAACCTTTTTAGCTTTGAAGTGGGCAAAAACAAGGAGTCCATGTCAGAGTCTTCAGGCAGGAGAGGAAAGGTGGGAAAATACTACGAGCGAAGCTTTGAGTTTGCAAGTATCTGAAGAAATGATGCGTTGGAAGAGCTAATCTATCAGATAGTTGTTTAAAGGCGGAAAATATATAATTAAAAAGGTCCTTAAAGGTCTGTATACCAAGATCAGACAATATTGTGAAGGTTTTATCTACAAGAGAGGGAGGAAAGAGGATTTGCAACAATAGGTGTGTGAGCAAACAAGAACTGCAGTCCAAAAAATGTCGGAATTGGTTCCAAATCTTAATCAAAATTCTAACTCTTTTTATATTCAACAGTGGAAGACTGAATTGATACAAGGCCATGGGAGACACAGGTTTTACAGTGTTTATCTCCATAACTAGCCMGTTGGGGGGAGGGGAAATTCCATATTTAAGCCAAGTTTTAAAATCTTTGATGTAAAAGGCTCAATATTAGGACCTAAAATTGGGTAAGGCCATCCTTCCCATTGGTAGATCCTTGCAAGTGTTGCCTAGACCAGGGACCCTCAAA